>NC_057795.1:648313326-648589843 GCF_018294505.1 Triticum aestivum | reverse complement strand
AGGGCCGGCGAGGAGGCGGGCGTCGAGGCCGCGGAGGAGGCGGCCGAGCCTGTAGCGCCCGATCCCGCGGCGCCCAAGTCGGGGGCGGCGGGTGAAGGCGGGGCGCCGGCTGCGCCGTCGGAGCCGGCCGAGGAGGCCGAGTGGGCAAGCGCCGATAGGAGGGCGCGGGGACCGCCAAAGCCCGGAGGCGGTCCACGGGCCAGACGGGATCGTCCACCTGACGAGGTCGTCGAAGGGCCGCCGGTGGCCGTCGGCGACGAGACGACAGGGGGTACCTGCCGCTGAAATGGAAACACCATCTCATCAAAGTAAACGTGTCGGGAGGTGAAAACACGATGGGAGACGGGATCATAGTAGCGGTAACCCTTAGTGTTAGGTGGGTAGCCGAGAAAGATGCAGGCGACGGAGCGGGGTGCAAGTTTATGAGGCGCAGTGGCGGCGATTCTAGGATAGCAAAGGCAGCCGAAGATGTGAAGCCCTTCATAAGAAGAAGGTGCACCGAAGAGAAGATGGTGAGGTGTAAAGTTCCCGCGAGTACGACATGGGCGGATGTTGATGAGGAGAGAAGCGGTGGCTAGAGCGTCAGGCCAAAAGCGTGGAGGCACATTGGCATGAAAGAGAAGAGTCCTAACGCAGTCATTTAGAGTGCGAAGGATGCGCTCAGCACGACCGTTCTGCTGCGAGGTGTACGGACAAGTGAGACGAAAAATCATGCCATGTATGGCGAGAAGATTACGAACAGCGATGTTGTCAAACTCCTTCCCGTTGTCTGTCTGCAACGCAAGAATGGGTCGACCAAACTGTTTGAGAACATAAGAGTAGAAAGCGACGAGAGTGGATATAACATCCGACTTGCGGCGCAATGGGAAGGTTCACACATAATGCGAAAAATCGTCAAGTATGACAAGATAATAAAGAAAGCCCGTATTACTTGCAACAGGAGATGTCCAAACATCACTATGAATTAACTCAAACGGGTACGATGCAACAAAGGAAGAAGGCCTAAACGGAAGACGAGCATGTTTGCCGAGGCGACATGCATGACACGAGTGATCCTCGTTCTTATTACACGTGAAACAAAAACTCCGAAGTATGTGGCGAAGTGTGGCAGGATTAGGATGACCCAAGCGAGCGTGCCAAAGATCCACTCCGGTGGCGAGAGCGACAGGGGCGGCGGAAGTGGTGGAGGTGGCGGAGTGAACCGGGTAGAGCTCGTCGGGGCTGTCACATCGGTGGAGCACCATCCGCGTGCGAGCGTCCTTAACAGAAAAACCACATTCGTCAAATTCAACAGTAACTAGATTTTCACGTGTAAGAGAACGAACAAAAACAAGATTTTTAATAAGTTCAGGAGAAACGAGAATATTAGACATGGATATAGGAGTGGAGTTAGACGGAAAATATGTATGTCCAATATGGGTGATGGGAAGAGAAGAACCGTCACCGACGGTGATGCGGTTGAAGGTGTGGACGGGATGGGCAGTGTGGAGGTTACCGGGGTACGCCGCCATGTGAGCAGTGGCGCCACTGTCCATGTACCAATTGCCGCCGCCGGTGTAGCTAGACGAGGAAGGAGCGTTGTGGAGAGCCGCCAGAAGGGCCGGGTCCCACGGTGCCGGCGGGAGAGGCGGCGCAGCCGTCAGGGGAGCAGCGGCGGCCCACCTGGCGGTGGCTGCTGACCGTAGGGCGCCGCATAGGGCTGCGGCGCGGCGTAGTACGCCTGGTGTGACGGAGGCCGAGTGCCGAGAAGGCCCGGAGCAGGGGCCCGAGGAACCGGCATGGAGTAGGCGTGGACAACGCCGGTCCATGGGTTCTGGCCGGCGTATCACAGGGCCGGCTGAGGGGCCTGCTGCTGCGTGCGAGGTGCTCCTCCCTGAGCACCGCCGCCTGCTTGCGGCCACCCCGGCGACCGCCGCGACGACCCCCCCCCCCCCCGTTGGCCGCCGGCTTGAGGTACGCGACCACCTCGGCGAAGGTGGGCTCCGGGATGAGGGTGAGGTTGGAGGTGGCGTTCCCGAAGTCCTCGCTGAGGCCGCCGGAGAGGGTGCTGATGAGGAGCTCGTCGCCGATCTTTTCCCCGAGATCACGGAGCTCATCGGCGAGCTTCTTGAGGCGCATGCAAAAATCATCGATGGATGAGTCAAGTTGCTGGCACCCGTAAAACTCACCATAGAGGAGGACCTTGCGCTGCAGCCGATTGTCGGTGAAGAGGCCGTTGAGCTTGGTCCAGACCGCATAGGCGTCGTCCTCGTCGTTCACCACGGTGTGGAAGAGGTCGTTGGAGATGGTGAGGTAGAACCAGCGGATGATGATGGCGTCCAGGATCATCCACTCCTCGTCGTTGATCATGAGCTTCGAGTCCACGGTGCCGTCCATGTGGCCGTGTAGGAGGTACTCACGGAACACAAGCGAAAAATACCGCTTCCAAGCGGAGTAGGAGGTGGTGGTGTGACCGAGCTTGACCGGAACGCGCTCATGGATGTTGAGGTCGCGGACGAGGGTGACATCGGGACCGGCAAACGGGTTGGAGACGGTAGACGAGGAGGAGCTCATGGCTGGTTCGGCGCGGGTGGAGGAAGACGGGGGCGGGTGTGGCGCGGGTGGGAGGAGGAAGGGGAGGCTGGCGGCGCGGTTGGAAGGGGAGGGGAGGGGTGCGGCGTGGCGCGGGTAGAGGGGAAGGGGTGGTGTGCGGCGCGAGGGAGGGAGGCGGAAGCAGGGACCCGAGGCGGCGACCTCGGAGGGAGGCGGCGGCGGCGGCGAGCGAGGCGGAGGGAGGGGCGGCGGTGACCAGCGGCGGCGATGGCAGCCGGAAGGAGGGCGGCGGCGGTGGCGGCTGGTGACGGCGGCGTGGAGGAGCGGCGGCGGCTAGTGTTAGGATCGTGCTGCGATAGATACCATGTAGAAGGACAAGATATGGGCTGTGCAATCTTGATGTATTGATCGGTGCACCAGACACGTATATATAAGTATAAAGGTGGGCCACAATCTCAACTATACAAAGGAAACAAAAGATGAGCCCTACACACAAATATACACATACACAATATACTCAACATTGTATGAAGTCGCGAGGCTTCTAGGCAAATTTGATTGAATATATTTAGGTGGAGAGCTTTGCTATACCCCGGTGACCTTCAAAAAAAAAAACGTAGTACATGCATGGGAGGAAAAAACGGCTAGTCGCTTGACGAATGCACGTGGTTTCTCGTGTGTGCCACGATCGAACCTTATTGGGGTTTGGGTGCTGGAAAATGCGCATGGATACTTCACTAGTCAACTGTATGCGAAGCCTTCCTCTTTCCCTGTTTTTTATACATATGGATACTTCACATATGTACAAATGGTGCTAAGCTCAGTTTTAGATGCCGTCCTATATTGGCTTTGTTGAGATTTAAATATCCCACTTGTTAATTAAGGGTTAATCTCTCCTACTACCTCCGTTTTGGTGAATAAGTCATTCACATAGTTCTAGGTCATCGATTTGAGAAATTAAATATGTGTTCTATGTCATGAAAAATATATCACTAGATTTCTACACGGATGTATAAAATATATATTTTTTGTCACATATAATACATATTTAGATAGTTAAATTGTCGACCTAGAACTACGCGAATGACTTATTCACCAAGACGGAGGTAGTATCTCTATTTGCCTGATGATTGTAGAGATATCGCCGGATCAGTCCGGCTGTGGGATGGCTCCATGGGCGACTCCACGGGCGACCGGGGAGGTGACCGCCGGGGCGCGGCCTTCCACTACGGCGGCTAGCCCACGCGTTGGCGGCCGTTTTTGGGCGCTGGTTGGATCGGATGAAGATGATGCGGACGGGGACGGCGAGGATCCGGGGGCCTCACCACCATCGCCGACTCCGTCGGATCTGATCTGTGAGTTCTTTCACTCTGGTTATGACGAAGACGAGGTGGCCACAACTGTCGACTTGCCGGTGGATGATCCGGCGAGGGTTGGGCTTCACGCGGACGAGAGGAAGGAGATGGTCAGACGCGTTGTTCACCGGAGAACGGCCGCGACGGCGATCAGGCCTTGGAAGGGCCCCCTACCTAAGGTACGTCTTCCGAACCTCACGCTTTTCGATCTAATTCGTCCGGATTCGTGGACTGTGGTTAAGAGGAGGAGGCCGGAGCGCTGGAAGGTGGCCGGTTCCCTGCCGATGGTGGCTGCGGCGACCGTGCCGTCGATCTCCTCGATCGGGATCCGGGCGGCTCGTGTCGATAGTTTGAATTTGCTTTTGGGCCGAGTTGGGCCGAATTCCTCGGTCTCTGAGTCACAATTGGTTGGGCCGGAGATAGCTGGGTATGAGGCCCAGGCTATCCGAATGCCACCAGTTTTGCGTCTGTCGATACATGCACGGAAGAGATCGATTCTTGTCTTACGTATGATATCACGCCTCGAGCTAGGGTTCGTCGGAACGGGACGCCGGGGTTCCCTTCTTGCGGTCCTGGTCGTGCGCGTGGGATTCTACCCCTTGATGCCATGGCGGGCTGAGGGAATGGATTGCCTCTTGCGAAGAAACCCCAGACGACCGTTGCAAGGGCCCGGTCTGGGGCTGAGCCGCCGCCGCCTGCGTGCGCAGGCCGTGGTGCAGCCGGCGCAGGGCTTGGTGCGGCTGGCGCTGGGCATGCTGTTGTCGGTGCTGGGCGGGGCGCCACCGCTCCTAATGCTGCTACGGGGCGGGGTGGAGGCAACGTTGGGGCTCGACCCCCTGTGCCCGCGGCGAACAGGCCGCCCATGGTGCCGGCGGGCAGAGGAGGGCTGGCTGGACCCAGGCCAACGGGGCCGACGCCATCCGTGATTGCTACTGTGGATCGGGGCGGAGCCAGCGGTCCGAGGCCGGCCGTGGTCAACCCGACTATTGCCGGCGGTCAGCCTCGTCCTGCGCCACCGCCTCACTACGTCACGCGGTCGGCTCAAAATCGGTCGGGACCATCCCAGACGAGGCAGAACTCGACCGCTAGTGAGTCCTTTGATCCGCCCCGAGGTCAGTGGGGGATGATGGTTATGATGCGTATGGAGATGGACAACACCATGGCTCCTCATCCACGGGAGGCGGTCGTGGATATGCCTGGCAGAGTGATGGGTCTGCTGAAAGACCGTTTCTCGGCCCTCCAGGTGGATTTGTCGAGGGTGCCTCCGGCCCAGATCACCAGCAAAGAGGTGGCTACCGTGGTCACCGTGGCGGTCGGGGTGGTGGTTGTGGGTGGTACCGCAGACAGCCTCCGCCACCGACAGTTATTGACCATGCGGCGTCAGCTGTGGTGACCGATCCCGTTCAGTCCACTGACCTTCCTAGCCAGGCGATGGATGTTGTGACAGCTCTGGCGAACGTGGAGGTTCCTGCGACTGGGCTACATCTGAGGCAGGCGACCGGACTGATTCTGAGAGAGTATCCAAGTGGGCACGAAAGAAGGAAAAGATGTTATGCTATCATTGTGGTGAGAAGGGTCACTTCATTGCTGAGTGCGTGGCGGAGCTGTGCGATTCATGTGGTAAGCCAGCACATGCCACGGGGGATTGCTCGTTTCTGCGTGATCAGGTTCCGGCTCTTACAATGTATGGAGTATATTGTGCTAAGTTGATGTTCTTTGAGTCCCCGGCCGCGAGAGAGATTCCGGAGGAGGCGCAGAGTTTGACCACTGGGATTGTGAAAGCTACCCAGGGTGAGGTGACTGAGGCTCAGATTGTGAACAGACTTCAGGAACTGGCTCCAGGTGACTTCCAGTGGGATCTGGTTAGTCTTGAGGCCAATGTTTTTTAGGTTGACTTCCCATCTGTGGATGATTTGCAGAGATTGCTGAGCTTTGGCTTGTGCAGAGTTCCTGGCACTAAATGCATTCTGGAATTTCACGAGCGGAAGAAGGTGGAGCCTAAGGGCAAGCCTCTTACTCTGGTTTGGTTGCGGTTTTCTGGGGCTCCATCTAAGCCTTTACAGGATGTTCGAGTTGTGGCTAGTATGGGCATCATGGTTGGGAAAACTGAGAAAGTGGATATGGCTTTTACCCGTGCTCATGGGGTGGTCCGACTTCTAGTGAGCATTCTGGACATTGAGTTCATCCCGGATGTGGTTAACTGGACTTACAGGGGAGATGTTTTTCCTCTCGAGATCGAGTTTGAGGATGCAGATCTGTTTGCTGAGGCGATATATGGGGCTGATGTGGATATGCACGAGGGTGACGACAGTGCGGGTGTTAAGGGGGCATCGACTGATGTGGCTAGACGAGAGGGGTATAACGGATCAGGCCCTGTTGTTCAGCTGCCCGGGGATGGGGCCGGGGTTGAGCTGGCACCATCTCCCTCGGTGCCTATGACTTCTCTGCGATTTGGGTCTTTTGAGCCAGCCTCTGCTCCTCCCAGACTTTGGAGTGACCGTGTAAATTGTGATGATATGTTTGAGCGCACACTTCCTATGTTGAAGTTTGATGCTGCTGACAGGCCCATGATCGGCGGCTTGGTGAGGACGCCCTTGGTGATGACCTTGGTTGGGGGTGGGGAGGTGGAGCTTGTGGTGGCTTCTCTTTCCCCCGCTCTCCCAGCGGTTGAGTTTGCGGAGTTGACGAATGAGTCAGAGGTTGTGCTTGGGGGGGGGGAGTATGAGGCAGGTGGCCTCGGCTTCCCCCCTTCCTATCCTGGCGCCGGCGACGCCGGTGACGTTGATGTCGGCTGGCTATGGGGGAGGCGGCCCGAGGCAGGTGGCCTCGGCCCCTTCTCCTCCGGCGCGGCTACGGCGGCCACGTCTCTGGTGGCGCTGGGGGGTGGGGTCTAGGACAGGTGGCTCCGGTCCCCCCTTCTTCTTCGGTAGTCAGGATGGCCGCATCTCCTACGGCGCCGATGCTACCCTCTGGTATGAGGGTTGGGGCGGGAGGTGATAGAGGCAAAGGTGTCCCGTCTTTCGATGAGATGATGGATTTTGCTTTGGTGGAAGTCGACTTTGACGATCCGACTACGAACGTGCGAGGACGTCGCGCCTTAGCAATCGCTAAACCAACTCCGAGAGGTTATTGACCACGCCGGAGCACGATCAACCTGACCACGAGGGTCTGTTTCCTGCGAGCAAACAAAGAACAAGCAAGAAGCTGAGATTGCAATCTGGATATTGCGAATATAAGTCGAAAGATTTATTGATCAAGGTGGGGTTCTGTGATGCCTTTGTCTGGTCATTGAACACAAACGAAGTACGCGAAGTTACAGCTATGGCGAACTTTAATCTAAACAAAACCCAAGGGAAAAGCTACTAGATGGATCTACTTATATAGGAGCAAGGGGCGGCAGCCAAGGAGGTGGGAGGACGTCCTAAGGCAGCCTAAAACTAACCCTAGGTCGTACAAGGCCAATGGGCCCAAGTGGAGATGATGTAACACCTTTGGACTTGTAGTTTGACTCGGATTCTGCTGCAACATCAGATTCTTTCGTCCATAACTCAACGCTCCTGATGAATTTGAAGGTGAATCCAATTGGGTTGGAAAGTGCACGAAATCTAGTTTCCAAAGAAAAAGAATCACCCAATTCGGAGTTCGTATGAAAAGGTTGTTTGCATTTTGAGTCAGGTATGTCTGTGCAGTCCGAATCTGAATCCAGAACATGAGAGACTTGGACTCTATCTTCTCTTGGGCCAAAAGTGACGTGAGAGAACTTTTTGAACAACATGTAAATATCTCTTTCTCCCTTATCTTCATATGTGAATTGTACAAATGTCCCATACACCTGCAATTGGACATGCACAAAAGTTTGTGAAGTATTTTTGTTCTGGATGACATAAATAAATTATTGCATAGTTTGTATTAGAAATCACCTCACAAATATACATGTATGCAATATTTTTGGTCATATCAAAGGTAATCATGTCCTCATCATCCTCCCCTTCTTGAAAACAAAGCCGTCATCGGCGTTGCTTAATCTGAAATGTGGCTAACAAAAGAGACAAGGTGTACATGTTGTATATGTATATGTCATCCATTTTTACTTCCCTTGATTTTTGCACATATGACACATGAATAAATGAGTAACTTGCATAGTTCATAAAATCTAAAGCCAAAATATTATTACAAGAAGTAGAAGCCATGAAAATATTGCAACTTAGTTTGCACATATAAGTGAAGCTCTTATTCATTTCAAAAGATTGACAATGTTCGTCATTAAACCATCCCAACATTGGTGAATAAACCTTACTTGCATCAAAGTTACATGCTACAACATGCTTAAATAAGCAAACATGCAATAGGCCATTCGACACAGAATCATCACCAAGATTAGAGGTCATATCAAAATGATTAAACATTGGCAGAATTATTTTAAAATGTATTTTATCCAAATCTAATTTATTTCCTGATTCACATGGTTCTTTGACATCAACAGTTGATTCAATGGGCGCATTCAAAATTGTTGGTATTTCAGTTGTTTGATCACATGATGCATTCATGATAGTAACATGATTCTCTAAACTAGGTGGCGTGCTCAAATCAACTGGTAACTCAACACATGATGTATTCAAGTTAACTAGGGATGCATCATTCTCATGTAAGGTTATATCATCAATACCTTTACTATTACCTTGCCGCAAAGACGTAGCTGATGTAGGTACGGATGTTGACAATGCACCATACTTTTGAGATGATGTGGCGCTCACAATCCAAGGTGGGGCTGCTCTAGTAGGTGCAACGATGGAGGAAACATCCGGCGATGGTGAGCACGAACTGGAATAGTAGTTGTTGTAGTCACCCAATGCATCCTCCTGTATCTGTCTCTTAAAGGTACAAGCGCGAACATACATACCCGTAATGCAATGAGGAATATAGTGAAATCTTGCACGGATATCATGGTTCAAACCACCAAAAAATCTATTCATTATATCATCCTCAGATTCTTCTATGTCACAATGATGCATATAAGATTTGAACTCTTGGTAGTAAGCATGAACAGTGTTGTTGCCTTGTTTAAATTGTTCAAATTTGTGAAACAATTCACGGCGATAGTAAGGAGGGAAAAATTGTTTTCTCATTACATCTTTCAAATCTTTCCAAGTTGTGGGTTGGTTATCAATGTTTTTCTTACAATGCACACTCCACCAAACAGAAGCAAAACCAGTAAATGCTCTAGTGGCAGCTCGTACTCGCTCAAGTTCAGAAAAGTCATGGTAACTAAAAACTTGTTCTACTTCAAGCTCCCAAGCTAGATAAATAGCGGGATTAAATCTACCCTCAAATGATGGTAAAGAGCTAACCTGGCCATGTGCTTGTGTGTGTTGTCCCAACTCTCGTGATGATGAAGATGTGTCCGTCGTCCAAGAACTTTTATCTCCGGAACCTGTCATGATTAGTAGAAACAAGAAACAAAATTCGAGAATAATATTCCTATGAACTACTAGGATGTGGTTGTAAAGTGCTCACAGTAAAGCAAAATATCAATATCTTACAAGTTCTTACCATGCGGCAGGTGGTGACAGGCAACTAGCGGTGTCAATTAACTTTAAAGATTGTGTAAAGGGATTGCCAGGGAACGTACGTATACACGGTGTAGAAATATGTGGAGCTGAGTTGGCTATATATGGTAATAAAAAATTAGCAATAATCAATTTAAAGATGCAATGTTGAATAAATGCTCAACGATGTTACTGTGCTGGTCCTAGGCTAGACCGAACTAGAGACGCGAGCCTAGAACACTAATGAGGTCACAACGTAGCACAACTAGCATCAATAAAGGATACGAAGTAGCTCTGGACAGCAAGATATAAGTGAATATCACAACGGCAGTAAAGATAATGATGAAAAAGAACTGCCAAGTACGATATATAACAACTCTTTCTCCAACATTCCTCTTGAAAAGTTTGCTACTAACTCAAGCTTTCCAATGCAAAAAGAATCACTCAATTCCGAATTGATATGAAGAGTCAAAGAATTCTAAAACTGGAACAAACTGTATGAGCGAACTTCGGAGGACAAAAAGACCTATTTAGAAGATGATTTTGAGAAGTCAAATATTGCACTAGCTTTTGCAACTATTCAGATGCGTCTAGTCGCTAGCTTTAATTTGAGTACTTGTGGAGGCAAAACGGACTTCGTATGAGGAAGTTATGCCTGTTTTACTGAGGAGTACACAAAACAGATTCCATTCCGAATTCAACTACGAGATTGAGTCTAGATAGATCCGATTTTTTTTCTCTTTTTTTC
The DNA here is from genome assembly GCF_018294505.1 of Triticum aestivum. Lineage (NCBI taxonomy): Eukaryota > Viridiplantae > Streptophyta > Magnoliopsida > Poales > Poaceae > Triticum > Triticum aestivum. Next base: position 648,579,662 of record NC_057795.1, on the reverse strand, counting down.
CTTAAACTTTTTTTTCTTTCTCTATTTTTTTCTCTATATTTTTTTACTTTTTTTTCTCTGTCTTTTTTTTCTCTCCCTCTTTCCAAAACAAACTAGATAAGATGCAAATTGGATCAAGCGAAGATGTGAACGATCTCAACTATGATTATGAAAAAGAACATAGGGTAGCACGTGGTGGAAATTGATGGATGAGTGGTGGACAACGGAAGGGATAACGATGCAGCGGCCGCGTGACTAATGTGAACAGAACTCGAAACTCTAAAGGAACTAGACACTAAGACCAGCAACTCGACACGACGATGCAGCCGATAATTCAATAATGCAAACAATGAAAAGAAAATAGCATAGGCTCGGACTGGCTTGGACAAAGGATGAATATATCTAACTTTTTTTTGTGGTTTTTTCTTGGACAATAGGTAAGAAAATAAATCTAATATAGGGAAAACTGAAAATTCTCACCGAGCAACCTGAAAACTGATACCACTTGATAAAGGCAAAGGTGTCCCGTCTTTCGATGAGATGATGGATTTCGCTTTGGTGGAAGTCGACTTTGATGATCCCACTACGAACGTGCGAGGACGTCGCGCCTTAGCAATCGCTAAACCAACTCCGAGAGGTTATTGACCACGCCGGAGCATGATCAACCTGACCACGAGGGTCTGTTTCCTGCGAGCAAACGAAGAACAAGCAAGAAACTGAGATTGCAATCTGGATATTGCGAATATAAGTTGAAAGCTTTATTGATCAAGGTGGGGTTCTGTGACGCCTTTGTCTGGTCGTTGAACACAAACGAAGTACGCGAAGTTGCAGCTATGGTGAATTTTAATCTAAACAAAACCCAAGGGAAAAGCTACTAGATGGATTTACTTATATAGGAGCAAGGAGTGGCGGCCAAGGAGGTGGGAGGACGTCCTAAGGCAGCCTAAAACTAACCCTAGGTCGTACAAGGCCAATGGGCCCAAGTGGAGGTGATGTAACACCTTTGGACTTGTAGTTTGACTCGGATTCTGCTCCAGTATCAGATTGTTTCGTCCATAACTCAACGCTCCGGATGAATTTGAAGGTGAATCAAATTGGGTTGAAAAGTGCACGAAATCTACTTTCCAACAAAAAAAGAATCACCCAATTCGGAGTTCGTATGAAAAAGTTGTTTGCGTTTTGAGTCAGGTATGTCTGTGCAGTCCGAATCTGAATCCAGAACGTGTGAGACTTGGACTTTATCTTCTCTTGGGCCAAAAGTGACATGAGAGAACTTTTTGAACAACATGTAAATATCTCTTTCTTCCTTATCTTCATATGTGGATTGTACAAATGTCCCATACACCTGCAATTGGACATGGCACAAAAGTTTATGAAGTATTTTTGTTCTGGATGATATAAATAAATTATTACATAGTTTGTATTAGAAATCACCTCACAAATATACATGTATGCAATATTTTTGGTCATATCCAAGGTAATCATGTCCTCATCAGGAGGAGGGCTCGGGCAGGCGGCCCCCCGCACTTCTCTCTCCTGACAAATCTGTGGTCTAGGGCCGCGGTTTGGGTAACTCGTCCGTGGGGCATGGGAGCCTACTGCCACCTCCTCCGGTAACTTTGGTTGACCCTTTACGGGATTCAACGCGAGGTTTTACTCGGGAGGAGGTCATTGCTTTTGGTGGGATCCCTGACCCGGTCTCTGCGGGGAGACGGATGAGTGCTCGCATCCAGGAGCACCCGGAGGTTGATGACATGCAACAGAGTTGCGCTATGAGGGCGGCCAAGCTTCGTGATGATGAGGTCACTATGGTATGTCCGTAAACATATCTAATTCCATTTTGTATTTTTCTAATGAGGAGATTATAAATAATGCAAACCAATTAGGAGTTTCGGTAGGGACTAACGATAGTGAAATTTCCAACTCAGTGAATGAGCTCTTAGATTTGGAAGCGGAGCGTGCTTTAGAAACTATTCGAAATCTAGCAGCGGTAAAACCCATGAATGATGCTGAGATTGATGCGTTAGGGGTCAGAGTGCTCGATAATCTGTGTGCGGATCTTGCACCATCCAATCCTGAGTCTGAGGAAGAGGATGTAACCCTAGAGGATGCAGTAGTTAGACCCGCTGAGCCCGGTTATGAGGACCGGGTGGAAGATCATAGTAAACCCAAACGCAAGTGGAAGCGGAAGATTTATCCTGTTTCTGCGGTTCGTAGGAGTGCTAGGATTCGGACTACCAAAAAATTTCATGATGAATTATGAAAGGAATCTTTTGGAATAGCAGAGGTCTGAAAGACTTGGCTAAAAGAAGGTTTCTTGCTGAGGCGTCTCTGGAGCATAAATTAGATTTCATTGCTCTCTTGGAAACTGGTAGAGATAATTTTGCGCCCAGTTTCTTAGCACTCTTTCGGGTGGTGTTGATTTTGATTGGCATTGCCTTCCTCCGCGAGGAAGATCGGGTGGGATCTTGCTTAGAGTGAGATGTGAATCGCTGGATGTCCGATCTGTAGTGATAGGTGACTTCGCGGTTAAGTTTCGAGTCAGGTCTAAAGCTGATGGTTTTAACTGGGCTCTGGTGGCGGTATATGGTGCCGCACAGCCCGAGCTTAAACCGGAGTTTTTGGCGGACCTTGTTTGAATTTGTGGATCCGAGCAGCTCCCAATTTTAGTTGGGGGTGATTTCAATATCATTAGGAGGAGAGAGGAAAAGAATAATGATAATTTTGACGGTAGATGGTCGTTTATGTTCAACACCATTATTGAAAGCTTGGATCTGAGAGAGATAGAGCTTTCCGGTAGAAAGTTTACCTGGGCTAATGCTATGCCAAACCCGACTTATGAGAAGCTTGATCGAGTTCTCGCGAGCGTTGAGTGGGAACAGAAGTTCCCTCTCGTAACGGTTCAGGCTCTCTCGCGCGGAATCTCTGATCACACACCTTTATTCACGGACTCAGGTGAGCCAAACCACGTGGGAAACAAAAACACCTTTTCTTTCGATATAGCATGGTTTGGACGAGAAGGATTCTTGGATCTGATTGCCAGGGAATGGGCTAAGGATGCAGGAGGTAGGACTTCTGTTGAGCGTTGGCAGAATAAGATTAGGCATTTGAGAAGTTTCTTACGGGGCTGGGCTAGGCATCTTAGTGGAATTTATAAGGTTGAAAAGGAAAGGCTCCTTTCTCTTATTCAGACCCTAGACTTAAAGGCTGAATCCATGATTTTGCAAGCCACAGAGTTTCAGGTTAAACTAGATGCGGAGATGAGGTTGAAAGAACTTCTCCGTGAAGAAGAATTGAAGTGGGCATTGCGGGCTAAGGTCCGCAAAGTTGTCCAGGGGGACGCGAACACTCAATTCTTTCACTTGATTGCTAATGGTAAGCACAGAAAGAAGAGAATCTTTCAGCTTGAGCAAGATGAAGGAACTATTTTAGGACAGGACAACCTAAAATTATACATAACCGAGTATTATAAGCAGTTATTTGGACCTCCGGAGGATAGTTGCGTGTCCCTCGATGAGTCCAGGCCTGAGGATGTGCCTCAACTAACTGCCACTGATAATGATATTTTGGTTGCCCCGTTCTCGAAGAAGGAGGTTTTTGATGCTATAGCACAGATGAAAAATAATAAGGCTCCCGGGCCTGATGGTTTCCCGGCAGAGTTTTACAAAAAGTGTTGGCATATTATCAAGGGGGATTTGCTACCAATGTTTCATGATCTTTTCTCTGGACAGCTTCAATTATTTCACTTAAATTTTGGAACAATAACACTGCTTCCTAAGAAAATGGATGTTGTGAGAATAGAGCAGTTCAGGACGATCTGCCTTCTCAATGTTAGTTTCAAAATTTTCACCAAGGTTGGGACAAATAGGCTCACACAGGTTGCGCATTCTGTGGTGCAGCATTCCCAAACTGCTTTCATGCCGGACAGGAACATCCTAGAAGGGGTGGTCGTCCTTCATGAAACACTCCATGAAATCCACTCAAAAAAATTAGATGGAGTTGTTTTTAAGGTGGATTTCGAGAAAGCATACGATAAAGTCAAATTGCCTTTCCTCCAACAGGCATTGCGTATGAAAGGTTTGATGAAGCCTGGCGTTGCCAGGTTGAATCATTTACGCAAAAAGGGAGTGTTGGAATTAAAGTGAATGACGATATCAGTCATTACTTCCAGACACATAAAGGCCTGAGGCAAGGGGATCCGATGTCCCCTATCATGTTTAACATTGTGGTTGATATGTTAGCAATTATGATAGGAAGGGCTAAGGAGGCTGGTCAAGTAGGTGGCTTGGTACCTCATCTTGTTGATGGAGGAGTGTCCATCCTTCAGTACGCTAATGATACAATCATCTTTATGGAGCATGACTTGGCCAAAGCGAGAAATATAAAGCTGGTGTTATGCCTTTTTGAACAATTGACCGGGTTAAAGATTAACTTTTACAAAAGCGAGTTGTTCTGCTTTGGTAGAGCCAATGACGAACAAGAGGCCTATAGGCAATTGTTTGGGTGCGATTTGGGGACTTTACCTTTCACTTACTTAGGTATACCAATCCACCACCGTAAGCTGACAAACAGAGAATGAAAGTGCATCGAGGACCGATTTGAAAAGAAACTGAGTTGCTCGAAGGGCAAGCTTATGTCATACGGAGGCCGATTAATCCTGATAAATTCTGTTCTCACGAGTATGCCTATGTTTATCTTATCGTTCTTCGAAGTCCCAGTTGGAGTCAGTAAAAGACTGGACTTTTATCGATCGCGATTCTTTTGGCAGGGTGATGAACTAAAAAGAAAATACCGTCTAGCTAAATGGGATATCATCTGTAGACAGAAAGATCAAGGGGGTCTTGGTATTGAGAATCTTGAAGTTAAGAACAGATGCCTTCTCAGTAAGTGGTTGTGGAAGTTATCAAGTGAGACTGATGCCACTTGGGCGCAAATCCTCCGTAGCAAGTATCTTCAGACCAAAACTTTGTCTCAGGTAACAATAAGGCCGACTGACTCGCCTTTCTGGAAAGGGCTTATGAAAGTCAAACAATCCCTGTTTAATAGGACAAAGTTTACTATTGGTAACGGTGCTAGTACGCGATTCTGGGAGGATACTTGGCTCGGAGAGACACCCTTAGCTATTCAATACCCGTCTTTGTATCGTATTGTTCAACGACGGAGGTGTTTGTTGCAACGGTATTTCAATCTATCCCCCTTAATATTCAGTTCAGAAGGGCGCCAGCGGGCAGTCGTTGGGAAGAATGGCTCCGTCTAGTAAGTAGACTGATGGAGGTTCTGCTTTCTCAACAATCTGATGAATTATGCTGGAAGCTTACTAGGTCTGGAGTATTTACAGTTAAATCAATGTATATTGATGTTATCAATTCGAGCTTCATTCCTAAATCCAAACATGTTTGGGCGGTCAAAGTTCCTTTGAAAATAAAAGTGTTTATGTGGTTTTTCCATAAACAAGTTATTTTAACCAAGGACAATTTGACAAAGCGTAATTGGACAGCCCTACTTGGTGTAGTTTCTGTGATCGGGATGAGACAATCAAACACTTTTTTCTTGATTGCCCGCTAGCCAAAGTTCTATGGCAGACGGTCCATATTGCTTTTAATATTACTCCACTGAGTTCTGTCAACACGTTATTTGGGACGTGGGCCCGACTTAGCGAGACATATTCGCGTAGGAGTCTGCGCCTTGCTGTGGGCTATCTGGAATTGCAGAAATGATTTGGTTTTTAACTGGACAACACGCATTCATTTTTTGCAGGTTATTTTCCGAGCCACGGCGTTGATCCGTTCGTGGTCGCTACTCACTCCGACGGAGGCCAGGAAACATTTGGTTACTGGATCTATCTGCTGGGAGATGGTAGCTCGGGATATCTTTAACCGATTTGGATGGCGGTCATGTAATAGTATAGGCAATTAGTTTACCTACCTCTCTTTTTTGCCAGCCGGTTGTGGCGTCCTCTTTTTGGGTAGTTTGTATTCTAGCTCTTCTGGTTCTGCGTGAGCTCCTTTTTTTGTATTTTGGAGACTTTTAGACCTTTAGGCTTGTTTGGAACCTATTTATTTGTTTAATAAGAGGGCCGTATGCATCGTTCTGATGCAGAGGCAGGGGAATCCTTTTTTAAAAAAAAGGAAAAAAAGAAAAAACAATTGCCATCCGAAGGGATACGACCAATATAGTAGGCGTACCTTCGGGAACGAAGCGTCCCTTCGTGGACTATATATTGTAACCACAATCATCAATGAGAAAAACGAATCCTGCCATATTACTCTGTCTCTTATGACGTTGTCGGCACTTTGCCCTGACCGAGAGCGATTAGGCCAGAGAGAAGAACGGCGGCGCTCAGGCATGAAAACGAAGCGTGCGCGCAGACCTCGTCGACGCCTCGCGCGATCCCTGGCGATACTGGCGCTACGATATAGCAGCGTTATCAGCCATGGATGTGATCAGCACGTGGTGTGGAGATGGCCCTCCGGCGCAGGGCGCTCCCCGAGCCTCCGCAGCAGCGATTTCCGACGCGGTCCTGACTCCCTACGGCGCGGTGGAGAAGGCCGTCGGCCGCCAGCGCGGTCCCATGCCCGGGCGAGGCAACCCACGAAGCGCAAGGCGTAGTGTACGGCACGGCCTGGTTCGTTGTACAGCGGTGGCGATGGCCTCTGTACCTCACCAAAATGAATGAATAAAAAGGGATATATCTAAATGTATTTCAGGTCTCATTCATTTTTATTCATTTTGATGACAAGTATTTTCGGATCGAGGAAGTATCAGCCAACAGAGAAGATAACGATGAACCTTATCTTTTTGTTTTTTCTTTATTGTTATTAAATCATTAGATTCTACTACTTACCAGATATGCTTTTGGTTAACATTATCTGCTAATTAAGTTTGACGATGCAGTCGTCCTCAGCGACGGCAGGACCCAAGGCGGCCAAATTCACTATTTTTGACTCTTTTTCGTTAGTTTAGCACGATCTGACCGTATGTGTAAAAGTTTTTCGGATCTGACCCTTTTCCTACCGCTATCGTCTATGGCGTTAGGGTAACACACCCTACCGACAAGGCCTTTAGCGGTAAGACTTACCTGCATTGTTACCTTCGTTTTTTTATAAAAAGGACCCTACCGCCACAGTCTATGGTGGTAGGATGTGTTACCCTACCGCCATAGGCTATGGCGGTAGGGTCCTTTTTATAAAAAATAAATCTTTTATTTGCATGCGTGCCCTTTTTATAATTACGTGCATGCCGCTACTGCCAAAGACCATGGTGGTAGGGTCCTTTTCACAGCGAACAGACGTGACAGCGTATGTAAGTCCTATCGCCAAAGGCCTTGGCGGTAGGGGGTGCTACCCTACCGCCAAGGACAATGGCGGTAGAAAAAGGGTCAAATCCGAAAAAAAATCGCACGTAGGGTCAAATCGTGCTTAAGTTAAGTAAAAGGGTCAAAACGGTGAATTTGGCCACCCAATGCACCTTTGGCATCGATGAAAGTCTGGCAGAAGCACATCGAGCATCCTCGATGATGATGACGGTGGATAATGCGGCCAGGCTCGAGCATCCTCGAAGATGAGGACGGTGGATAATGCGGCCACTCATTATCATGACCGTCCACATTACCCACTTTGCCAAATTAGGGCATCCAACGCCGACCCTTATTTTGTTATTCAACACGGACCTTCATTGATCCGTCGATCAGTCTGGCGGAGAGGGGGGGGGGGTGTGCGGGCGTCTGGATCGCTGCCAAGGCTGTGTCTAACTAGCCTGGCCCACCCAAAAACTCTCTCCCGCGCCCACACGCTTTCCCACCTAACGGTGGTCAGGTCGGTGAGCGGACGTGTCCTCTCATTAGAGCCGGCATTTAAACGGCATGATGCACCCTCTCACTAGAGGCGACAAATCTAAGACTACTAATTCTGGACAGAGTTTTTTTTTTCAAAAACAACTGTGGCCTCCATTGTTTGGGCATCTCAAGGCGGACCCGCAAACCGCCGGCATCCGTCCAAACCGCGCTGCCCGGACCACGGAAGCCATCCAACGTGGGCCTGTATCGGTCCGCGGGGCAGTCCAAACGCGATTTCTCCCGCAAACGGGAGACAAACATGGGGGAGGTTTGCAGGAGTCCGGACACGTGAAACGTAGGAATCTGGCAGAGGTTACCCAGGTTCGGCCCGTCACATCGAGGTAAAAGCCTATATACTGCTTGATTATATTGCTAGACTTGTCGGTTACAAGGGTGTGAATTCGCTAACCTAGCACTCGAGTGCAATTTAATATATCTCCCTCAGGGGCTCCACTTTGTATATAGGTGGAGGCCTTGAGGTTACAACAGAATCCAACTCGCATAATGACCCGCGACCTAGTCTAATTCCTATTTGTCTTGCTTTCCAAGTAAGGGCGATTCCTTTTAGGGCCGCTAGTAAACAAAAATCTTATGGATCTAAAAAAGACTCCTAGGTCTACGAGAAGTGCCGAAGTGGGTTGGGGTGTTGGGCCGCTAGACTGGGCTAACTAGCAACTCTTTAGTTTAGCGTGGGCTAACTAGCAACTCTTTAGTTAGCGTGGGCAGATTTGAACTAGGGGTCTCATGTCAAACTTTTGAAAATTAGCGAGCTAAAGGAGTTAGCTCATGAAACTCGTTTGCTCGCTCTTTAAACTCGTTAATCTTAATGAGCAAAAAACATTGTTCGGCTTCGTTAATTAACTAACAAGCATGAGCCCAAATGAGCCAAACTATCGAGTGCTCATTATGCTCGTGAGCTTCGAGCTTTTCATCCAGCCAAGGGGAAGTTGTCATTTTTGTTGATCATTTACACAAAGGCTTCCGACCACCCGGTTCAAAAAAATCTGGGCCGTGCTTCATTTTTTCAACCTTGGACCCCAGGACATGGCCCCCAATTCCATCACCAACTTGTGTCAACTCCAAGTCCTCTTTGAAATTTACCTTCAAATGGAGCCAACAATCAGTCTCTCCCAAGAGTTTTTGTATATCAACCATCAGACAGAATTGAAGGACAGCCCCAACATAGAGCTTGGAGGAATCTCCATCCAGAAGAGGAAGAACAGTGCCTTCCCTGAGGCCAAGCTGGCGAGTCATCTCAAGGGCTGGGCCAAGACTTGGTTCTATTGTAAGAACACTGCCCCTCAAGGGCAGAACCCTCTACTGGGTTAAAGAATTGAAAGTCTTGATGCTGCAGTGGCTTCTCCGGGTTGGCTATCAGACGAGGAGCGGAAACAGATAGCTCCTCTTTACCCTAAGTTGAGAGCCTTGACGGCTAACGGCATCACGGGATCGATCTAACCCGGTGCTGGATAAGCTAGCGGATCTAGCCCCCTGGCCCGAGGGGCGCCTTGATGTGTAGCTACACAGGCGAGCTGGAGGATGCACAATGCTTCAACCGGGTCGATCTTCCTGAATAGGAGATCGCCAAAGCCACAAAGAAGCTGTTGGGCGACCCTAAGGAAAAATGTGGTCTGACCGGGTTGGCTCCACTTTGTTTTACCAATCATGTGCCCCCAGTAAGTGTACTTTGCTTTTGCTAAATTGGTTTACCCATGAATTTTTCTCTCTATGTACTGATGCGCCAGCTTACTGTCCTCACAGGCGAGCTCCAATTTCTGGAGAACGAGGGTTCGGAACCTTGCTCCTCCTTCACCTGAGCCCGCAAACGAGCCGATTGATGACGATGCATCCGCTGAAGATGAGTCTGAGGTAGAACTTGACTCACTTGGCTACCTTTTTATTGCACTTGCTGATGCCTCCTCTTCTCAGGATAAGACAGAAAATAGTCGAGCCGTCAATGTTGAGGTAATTTCTATCTCATAAAACTCTGAAACTATTATCCCGAAGAGAACTTGATGAGCCGTCAGAAAGGTACCCTTTTCTCATCTAGAAGCTCACTTAGACCCGCAATTTATTTTGAAGAAAACCCAACAAGCCGGCACCTCGAAGCGCAAGAACCGGAATAGCTCTGGGGTGTTGTCTACCGGCTTGTCTAATGAGCCGGTTCCTCGCAAGCAGCGAATTGAGGTGCCTCTTAGTCAAAGTTCTTCTCACCCACGAGCCGGCCTTATTAGACAACCACTTAATCCTTCCGACTCAAATTATTAGGAATCGCCGCCCTCCTATGGAGAGTCAAGTGCTACCCAACTTCCAGTTTATACGCTCAAGCGCGGGTAAGTGTTCTTGAAGTTTTTCCTTTGTCATTGTAGTTAACCTTGGCTGAAGTTGTTTACTTTGGTGTCAGGGCCAAGGCTTTCGCCAGGAAGAAGGTTGGAGGGTCATCCACAGTACCTGCCCACTCTGGTGCCCAAGAGTCGCTGTTGGACAGCCCAGAAGATAAAACTAAGCGCGCTGGTGGAGACAACATGGTCTATGGAACTGAAACCATTCATGAGCTAGCAGTCGTTGACAAGCCGCCAGTGGTAGAAGAGTCGGCTAATGGAGGTGAGCATACCGATCCAGATGGGCCGGCTCATGATCTTCAGCCACCGAGTTCCGCTCGTGCCTCAAGTCCTAGACAAGAGGTGGAAGATGTCAATCTAATGGTGGTTGACACAAAAGTGATTATCACTGGGGAAGAACAAAGTACTCCGGAAGCCTCAGGCACTTTGGCCAATATTGTGGCCAAAGACGAGCCGGTCCCACTAGACAATGGGAAGACCAAGCTGAAGCTCCCCAACTTTGAAGACCTGAGTGTTGAGGAACTACACTAGGGGTACTTGACCCAGCTATCTGAGAGTCAGGATATTGAAGTTGGCATGATCAACATGCTTAGTACAGGCAAAGGCTAGCAAATAGATTGAGGAGCGACCAACCAAAGAGCGAAGAACGGTCATAAACATGCATCAAGAATAATTAACATTCAATACGAGCATGAGTGGGATATAGAACACCATCAACATAAATATCGTGGATGCTTTATTGGTTTTGGATCAACTACAAGCGTGAACACGTGCCAAGTCAAGCTACTCGAATCATTAGAGGGAGATACCATACTACCGTACTACATCACAACCATTTTAATGCATGTTTTCACTCAAGAGAAAATCATTACCCACTCCTATCTAATTAAGCATGACATGAACAACTATAATCTCTAATTGTCACCATAAATTTGTTTACTCATAATAAACTGAATCAAGAACGATGTGCTAAACTTATTTACAAAAACAAATACAAGAAGAGTTCATACCAGCTTTTCCTTCACCTCAATCACTTTATCAAATTTCGTCATTATTGCCTTTCACTTGCATGACCGAATGATGTGAAAATCATAGTAGTGCAAGTGTGACGTGGACTAAGCTGAAATTTGTGAACAATTATTCAAAGGAGAAGACAAAGTAACAGGGGCTCATCTTTAGATTAACAATAAAGCATATGAGAGCCTCTCCACATTTTCATTGTGGTCTTCTCCTTATGATGAATCAAAGAAAAGAATCAGTCTCTCCCAAGAGTTTTTGTATATCAACCATTAGACAAAATTGAAGGACAACCCCAACATAGAGCTTGGAGGAATCTCCATCCAGAAGAGGAAGAACAGTGCCTTCCCTGAGGCCAAGCTGGCGAGTCATCTCAAGGGCTGGTCCAAGACTTGGTTCTATTGTAAGAACACTGCCCCTCAAGGGCAGAACCCTCTACCTGGTTACAGAATTGAGCGGCTTGATGCTGCAGTGGCTTGTCCGGGTTGGCTATGAGACGAGGAGCAGAAACAGATAGCTCCTCTTTACCCTAAGTTGAGAGCCTTGACGGCTAACGGCCTCACGGGATCGATCTAACCTGGTGCTGGATAAGCTGGCGGATCTAGCCCCCTGGCCCGAGGGGCGCCTTGATGTGGAGCTACACAGACGAGCTGGAGGATGCACAATGCTTCAACCGAGTCGATCTTCCTGAAGAGGAGATCGCCAAAGCCACAAAGAAGCTGTTGGGCGACCCTAAGGAAAAATGTGGTCTAAACGGGTTGGCTCCATTCTGTCTGACCAATCATGTGCCCCCAGTAAGTGTACTTTTCTTTTGCTAAATTGTTTTACCCATGAATTTTTCTCTCTATGTACTGATGCACCGGCTTATTATCTTCACAGGCGAGCTCCAATTTGTGGAGAAGGAGGGTTCATAACCCTGCTCCTCCTCCACCTGAGCCGGCAAACGAGCCGGTTGATGACGACGCATCCGCTGAAGATGAGTTTGAGGTAGAACTTGACTCACTTGACTACCTTTTCGTTGCACTTGCCGATGCCTCCTCTTCTCAGGATAAGACAGAAAATAGTCGAGCCGAAAATGTTGAGGTAAATTTTATCTCATCAAACTCAGAAACTAGTATCCCGAAGAGAACTAGACGAGCCGTCAAAAAGGTACCATTTTCTCATCTGGACGCTCACTTAGACCCGCAATTTATTTTGAAGAAAACCCAACAAGCCGGCACCTCGAAGCGCAAGACCCAGAATAGCTCTGGGGAGTTGTCTACTGGCTTGTCTAATGAGTCGGTTCCTCGCAAGCAATGAATTGAGGTGCCTCTTAGTCGAACTTTTTCTCGCACACGAGCCGGACTTATTAGACAACCACTTAATCCTTCTGACTCGAATTATTAGGAATCACCGCCCTCCTCTAGAGAGTCAAGTGCTACCCAACTTCTAGTTTATACAATTAAGCGCAGGTAGGTGTTCTTGAAGTTTTTAGTTTGTCATTGTAGTCAACCTTGGCTGAAGTTGTTTACTTTGGTGTCAGGGCCAAGGCTTTCGCCAAGAAGAAGGTTGGACGGTCATCCACCGTACCTGCCAACTCTGGTGCCCAAGAGTCGCTGCTGGACAGCCCAGAAGATCAAACTGAGCGCGCTGGTGGAGACAACATGGTCTATGTGTTGGAAATATGCCCTAGAGGCAATAATAAAATGGTTATTATTATATTTCCTTGTGCATGATAATTGTCTATTATTCATGCTATAATTGTATTAACTGGAAACCATAATACATGTGTGAATACATAGACCACAACATGTCCCTAGTGAGCCTCTAGTTAACTAGCTCGTTGATCAATAGATGGCTATGCTTTCCTGACCATGGACATTGGATGTCATTGATAACGGGATCACATCATTAGGAGAATGATGTGATGGACAAGACCCAATCCTAAGCATAGCACAAGATCGTGTAGTTCGTTTGCTAAGAGCTTTTCTAATGTCAAGTATCATTTCCTTAGACCATGAGATTGTGCAACTCCCGGACACCGTGGGAATCTTTGGGTGTACCAAACGTCACAACGTAATTGGGTGGCTATAAAGGTGCACTACAGGTAGCTCCGAAAGTGTCTGTTGAGTTGGCACGAATCGAGACTGGGATTTGTCACTCCGTATGACGGAGAGGTATCTCTGGGCCCACTCGGTAATGCATCATCATAATGAGCTCAATGTGACTAAGGAGTTAGTCACGGGATCATGCATTATGAAACGAGTAAAGAGACTTGCCGGTAACGAGATTGAACGAGGTATTGGGATACCGACGATCGAATCTTGGGCAAGTAACATACCGGTGGACGAAGGGAATTGTATACGGGATTGATTGAATCCCCGACATCGTGGTTCATCCGATGAGATCATCGTGGAACATGTGGGAACCAGCATGGGTATCCAGATCCTGCTGTTGGTTATTGGCCGGAGAATATCTCGGTCATGTCTGCATGGTTCCCGAACCCATAGGGTCTACACACTTAAGGTTCGGTGACGCTAGAGTTGTTATGGAAAATAGTATGTGGTTACCGAAGGTTGTTCGGAGTCCCGGATGAGATCCGGACGTGACGAGGAACTCCGGAATGGTCCGGAGGTGAAGATCGATATATTGGACGAAGGGTATGGAGTCCGGAATTGTTCCGGGGGTACCGGGTGACGACCAGCGTGTCCGAAAGGGGTTTCGGAGGCCCCGACAAGCGTTGGGGGGCCTTATGTGCCAAGGGGAGGGGCACATCAGCCCACTAAGGGGCTGAGCGCCCCTCCCACCCCATCTCACGTTACTTGGCGAGATAGGGGCGCCTCCCCTAGGGTAGCCACCCCTCCCGGCTTGGGGGGCAAGTTTCCTACGGGTGGGGGCGCCCAAACCCATCTAGCACCCCTCCCCTAGGGAAACCCTAGGGCGCCTCCTCCTCCCACCTTCCCCCTATATATAGTAAGGGAGAGAGAGGGTAACCACACCCTTCCCCTGGCGCAGCCCCTCCCTCCTCCAACACCTCCTCCTCCTCCGTAGTGCTTGGCGAAGCCCTGCAGGAGAACAACAAGCTCTACCACCACGCCGTCGTGCTGCCGGAGCTCTCCCTCAAACTTCTACTCTCCCCTTGCTGGATCAAGAAGGAGGAGACGTCCTCAGGCTGTACGTGTGTTGAACGCGGAGGAGCCGTCAGTTTGGCGCTAGATCGGATCTTCTGCGATTTGAATCGCCGCGAGTATGACTCCATCAACCGTGTTCTTGTAAGGGATGAAGATGCACTCCCTCTATCTCTCTATCTCTCTCTCTCTCGTTGCTAGCATCTCCTAGATTGTTCTTGGTGACACGTAGGAAAATTTTGAATTATTACTACATTCCCCAACAGTGGCATCATGAGCTAGGTCTATGCGTATATTCTATGCACCAGTAGAACACAAGTAGTTGTGGGCAATGATTTGTTCAAATTGATTACCGTTACTAGTCTTATCTTGATTCAGCGGCATTGTGGGATGAAGCGGCCCGGACCGACCTTACACGTACGCTTACGTGAGACAGGTTCCACCGACTGACATGCACTTGATGCATAAGGTGGCTAGCGGGTGTCTGTTTCTCCCACTTTAGTCGAATCGGATTCGATGAAAAGGGTCCTTATGAAGGGTAAATAGCAATTGGCATATCACCATCGTGGCTTTTGCGTAGGTAAGAAACGTTCTTGCTAGAAACCCATAGCAGCCACGTAAAATATGCAACAACAATTAGAGGACGTCTAACTTGTTTTTGCAGGGTATGCTATGTGATGTGATATGGCAAAAAGGATGTGATGAATGATATATGTGATGTATGAGATTGATCATGTTCTTGTAATAGGAATCACAACTTGCATGTCGATGAGTATGACAACCGGCAGGAGCCATAGGAGTTGTATTATTTATTCTATGACCTGCATGTCAATGAGAACGCCATGTAATTACTTTACTTTATTGCTAACCTTAGCCCTAGTAGTAGAAGTAATAGTTGGCGAGACAACTTCATGAAGACATGATGATGGAGATCATGGTGTCATGCCGGTGACGATGCTGATCATGCCGCGCCTCGAAGATGAAGATCAAAGGTGCAAGATGATATTGGCCATATCATGTCACTTTATGATTTGCATGTGATGTTTGTCATGTTTACATCTTATTTGCTTAGAACGACGGTAGCATAAATAAGATGATCCCTCACTAAAATTTCAAGAAAGTGTTCCCCCTAACTGTGCACCATTGCGAAAGTTGGTTGTTTCGAAGCACCACGCGATGATCAAGTGTGATAGATTCTAATGTTCGCATACAACGGGTGTAAGCCAGATTTACACACGCGAAACACTTAGGTTGATTTGACGAGCCTAGCATGTACAGACATGGCCTCGGAACACAAGAGACCGAAAGGTCGAACATGAATCGTATGGTAGATACGATCAACATGGAGATGTTCACCGTCGATGACTAGTCCGTCTCACGTGATGATCAGACACGGCATGGTCGATTCGGATCATGTATCACTTAGATGACTAGAGGGATGTCTATCTGAGTGGGAGTTTATTAAATAATTTGATTAGATGAACCTAATTATCATGAACATAGTCAAAAAGTCTTTGCAAATTATGTCGTAGTTTACGCTTTAGTTCTACTATTTAAGATATGTTCCTAGAGAAAATTTAGTTGAAAGTTGACAGTAGCAATTATGCGGACTGGGTCCATAAACTGAGGATTGTCCTCATTGCTACGCAGAAGGATTATGTCCTTAATGCACCGCTCGGTCTGCTGAACCTCAAGCGTCGTTTGTGGATGTTGTGAACATCTGACATACACGTTTTGATGACTACGTGATAGTTCAGTGCGTAATGCTAAATGGTTTAGAATTGAGGCGCCAAAGACATTTTTGAAACGTCGCAGAACATATGAGATGTTCCAAGGACTGAAATTGGGATTTCAGGCTCGTGCCCACATCAAGAGGTATGAGACCTCTGACAAGTTTATTAGCCTACAAACTAAGGGAGAAAATATCAATCGTTGAGCATGTGCTCAGATTGTCTGAGTACTACTACAATCGCTTGAATCGAGTGAGAGTTAATCTTCCAGATGAGATAGTGATGGTTCTCCAAAGTCACTGCCACCAAGCTACTAGAGCTTCGTGATGAACTATAACATATCAGGGATAGGTATGATGATTCTTGAGCTATTCACGACGTTTGACACCGCGAAAGTAGAAATCAAGTAGGAGCATCAATTGTTGATGGTTAGTAAAACCACTAGTTTCAAGAAGGGTAAGGGAAAGAAGGGATACTTCATGAAACGGCAAATCAGTTGCTGCTCTAGTGAAGAAACCCAAGGTTGAACCCAAACCCGAGACTAAGTGCTTCTGTAATGAGGGGAACGGTCACTGAAGCAGAACTACACTAGATACTTGGTAGATGAGAAGGTTGGCAAGGTCGACAGAAGTATATTAGATATACATTATATTAATGTGTACTTTACTAGTACTCCTAGTAGCACCAGGGTATTAGATACCGGTTCGGTTGCTAAGTGTTAGTAACTCGAAATAAAAAGCTATGAAATAAACAAAGACTAGCTAAAGGTGAGATGACAATATGTGTTGGAAGTGTTTCCAAGGTTGATGTGATCAAACATCGCACGTTCCCTCTACCATCGGGATTGGTGTTAAACCTAAATAATTGTTATTTGATGTTTGCGTTGAGCATAGACATGATTGGATTATGTTTATCGCAATTCGGTTATTCATTTATGGAGAATAATGGTTACTCTGTTTATTTGAATAATACCTTCATTGGTCTTGCACCTAAAATGAATGGTTTATTGAATCTCGATCGTAGTGATACACATGTTCATGCCAAAAGATATAAGATAGTAATGATAGTACCACCTACTTGTGGCACTGCCATTTGAGTCATATTGGTATAAAACGCATGAAGAAGCTCCATGTTGATGGATCTTTGGACTCATTCATTTTTTTGAAAAGTTTGAGACATGCAAACCATGTCTATTGGTATATACGCATGAAGAAACTCCATGCAGATGGATCGTTTGGACTCACTTGATTTTGAATCACATGAGACATGCAAATCATACCACATGGGCAAGATGACTAAAAGGCCTCGTTTTCAGTGAGATGGAACAAGAAAGCAACTTGTTGGGAGTAATACATTTTGATGTGTGCAGTCCAATGAGTGCTGAGGCACGCAGTGGATATCGTTGTTCTCTTACTTCACAGATGATTTGAGTAGATGCTAAGTATATTTACTTGATGAAACATAAGTCTGAATTATTGAAAGGTTCAAGTAATTTCAGAGTGAAGTTGAAGATCTTCGTGACAAGAGGATAAAATGTCTATATATGAGCATAGAGATGAATATCTGAGTTACGAGTTTGGTACACAATTAAGACATTGTGGAAATTATTTCACAACTAATACCGCCTGGAGCACCATAGTGTGATGGTGTGTCCGGACATCATAGCTGCACCCTATTGGGTATGGTGCATACCGTGATGTCTCCCTTATCGAATTACCACTATCGTTTATGGGTTAGGCATTAGAGACAACCGCATTCACTTTAAATAGGGCACCACGTAATTCCTTTGAGATGACACCGTATGAACTATGGTTTAGAGAACCTAAGTTGTCGTTTCTTAAAAGTTTGGGGCTGCGCTTATGTGGAAAAGTTTTAGCCTGATAAACTCGAACCCAAAGCGGATAAATGCATCTTCATAGGACACCCAAAACAGTTGGGTATACCTCCTATTTCAGATCCGGAAGCAAAAGTGATTGTTTCTAGAAACGGGTCCTTTCTCGAGGAAAAGTTTCTCTCGAAAGAATTGAGTGGGAGGATGGTGGAGACTTGATGAGGTTATTGAACCATCACTTCAACCAATGTGTAGCAGGGCACAAGAAGTCGTTCCTGTAGCGCCTACACCAATTGAAGTGGAAGCTGATGATAGTGATCATGAAACTTTGGATCAAGTCATTAACAATCCTCGTAGGTCGACAAGGATGCATACTACTTTAGAGTGGTACAGTAATCCTGTCTTGGAGGTCATGTTCCTAGACAACAATGAACTTACGAGCTACTCCCTCTGTTCCTAAATGTAGTGCGCATAAAATTTCTTAGAAGTCAAACATTGCTTGGTTTGACCAAGTTTAGTGAGAAAAGTATCAACAAAAATAATACCAAATAAATTTAATATAAATATATGCTTAGTGGGCATCTAATGTTATTTACTTAATATTATAGATGTAGATATTTGTCCTCTATAAATGTAGTCAAAGTAGGAGGAGTTTGACTTTTAAAGTTTCCTATGCGCACTACATTTAGGAATAGAGGGAGTATGAAGAAGCGATGGTGGGTCCGGATTCCAACAAATGGCTCGGGGCCATAAAATCCGAGAAAGGATCCAAAACAAAGTGTAGGCTTTGGAAGAACTACTTAATGGTCGTAAGGCTATCGATACAGATGGATTTTAAAATAAAGACGAACGATGATGGTAAGTGTGACCATTAAGAAAGCTCGACTTGTCGCTAAGATGTTTTCCGACAAGTTCAAGGAGTTGACTACGATGAGACTTTCTCACTCGTAGTGATGCTAAGAGTCTGTTGGAATTATATTAGCAGTTACTGCATTATTTATGAAATCTTGCAGATAGGATGTCAAAACATTGTTTCCTCGATGATTTTCTTGAGGAAAGGTTGTATATGATACAACCAGAAGGTTTTGTCAATCCTATAAGATGCTAACAAGTATGCAAAGCTCCACCAATCCTTCTAAGGACTGGAGTAAGCATCTCGGAGTTGGAATATACGCTTTGATGAGATGATCAAAGATTTTGGGTTTATACAAAGTTTATGAGAAACTTGTATTTTCAAAGAAGTGAGCGGGTGCACTATAGAATTTCTGATGAGTATATGTTGTTGACATATTGTTGATCAGAAATGATGTAGAATTTCTGGAAAGCATATAGGGTTGTTTGAAAGGCGTTTTCCAATGGAAAAAACCTGGATTAAGCTACTTGAACAATGAGCATCAAGATATATAAGGACAGATAAAAAATCGCTTGATAGTACTTTCAAATGAATACATACCGAGACAAGATTTTGAAGGAGTTCAAAATAGATCGGCAAAGAAGGAGTTCTTGGCTGTGTTATAAGGTGTGAGTATTGAGTAAGACTCAAGACCTGACTATGGCAGAAGAGAGAGAAAGGATGAAGGTCGTCCCCTATGCTTTAGACGTAGGCTCTACAGTGTGCTATGTTGTGTATCGCACCTGAAGTGTCACTACTAGAAAAACGGCTATAGCTAATATGGATATTAATGGCACAACATGTATGTGGTGCGCCACTGCTATATAGCAGTGGCGCACCAGATATAGGTGCACCATTAATGTTCATATTACTAATGGCGCACCTGGCGAAAAGTGCGCCATTACTAAGTTTGACCAAGGTTTGACCCAGTCATACACATAGTAATGACACACTTTGTATAGGTGTGCCATTACTAAGTTGACATAGTAGTGCACCATTACTATGTGTATAATTGGGTCAAACCTTGGTCAAAGTTAGTAATGGCGCACTTTGCATAGGTGCGTCATTACTATGTCAAACTTAGTAATGGCGCACCTATACAAAGTGCGTCATTATTAACTTTGACCAAGGTTTGACCAAGTCATACACATAGTAATGGCGCACTTTGTGAAGGTGCGCCATTACTAACTTTGACCTGTTCAAATGCACCCCCCCGTGGACCGCCTTTTTAGTTTAAAAATAAATAAAAGAAAATAAGTTTCCCATGTGATATGTGGTCTAGTTGTTGGGGAAATTTACAAATATGAATTTCGACTTTATTTGCAAAATCTCTCTAGAATTTAGTAAAATGGGCATAACTTTTGCATACGAACTCGGATTAAAAAGTTTTTGTATGAAAAATCATCTACTCAAAAAGTTACAACTAAATTCAACTAGGGGAACCCCGTTGAAGAATTTTAGAATCCCCAAAAACCCAACAGAATAAAAGATATGGGGCTTTTAAGATCTAGACGAGGGAAAATGGAAAAAAAATTCAAACTTAGTAATGGCGCACCATTTGCTAGGTGCGCCACTAGTAATAGAAAAAAAAATTGGTTTTGAATTTTTTTTGGAAAAAATGTTCAAAATATGATACGTAATATGACGGGGAAGTTTGAAATATTTTTTCAAAATCTTATCACACTCATGAACATGAACAAAGTCCTAGACATCAACAAGGTTTAATAGGATTGATATGATAGATATATCAACAAGTGCCTGTTAAGTGAGCTGGTGCTGGGGTTGGATAGAACTGCGAAGTTAAGCGTGCTCGGGCTGGAGTAGTGTGAGGATGGGTGACCCTTCGGGAAGTTTGACCATGGAGTGCGATTTGACTTGAGATTAAGCATATTGACCCGAGATTAAGCCATAGTGACCCGAGATTAAAAAAAATGAAAAAAAATTGAAAAACAATTGTTAGTAATGGCGCACTTCTATGTGGTGCGCCATTACTAAGTCAGATAGTAATGGCGCACTTCTAGGCATAGTAATGACGCACTATGTGGTGCGCCACTATTATCTAGGATACTAATGACGCGCCATTACTATTTGTTTTTGTTACTAGGGGCGTGTTAATAGTGGCGCACCTATAGTGTGTCATTAGTAGCAAAAACTGGTGCACCATTAACAACTTTTTTTCTAGTAGTGTGTGCCTTGCCATGAGTCAGTCAAGGGGTACAAGAGTGATCCAAGAATGGATCACAGGACAACGGTCAAAGTTATCCTTAGTAAATAGTGGACTAAGGAATTTTCTCGATTATGGAGGTGGTAAAAGAGTTCGTCGTAAAGGGTTACGTCGATGCAAACTTTGACACTAATCTGGATGACTCTGGGTAGTAAACCGGATTCATATAGTACAACAGTTATTTGGAATAGCTCCAAATAGCGCGTGGTAGCTGCATCTACAAGATGACATAGAGATTTATAAAGCACACACGGATCTGAAAGGTTCAGACCCGCTGACTCATAACCTCTCTCACAAGCGAGATATGATCAAACCCCATGGGTGTTGGATTCATTACAATCACATAGTGATGTGAACTAGATTATTGACTCGAGTGCAAGTGGGAGACTGTTGGAAATATGCCCTAGAGGCAATAATAAAATGGTTATTATTATATTTCCTTGTTCATGCTATAATTGTATTAACTGGAAACCATGATACATGTGTGAATACATAGACCACAACATGTCCCTAGTGAGCCTCTAGTTGACTAGCTCATTGATCAATAGATGGTTAAGGTTTCCTGACCATGGACATTGGATGTCATTATAACGGGATCACATCATTACGAGAATGATGTGATGGACAAGATCCAATCCTAAGCATAGGACAAGATCGTGTAGTTTGTTTGCTAAGAGCTTTTCTAATGTCAAGTATCATTTCCTTAGACCATGAGATTGTGCAACTCCTGCAACTCCCGGACACCATAGGAATGCTTTGGGTGTACCAAACGTCACAATGTAACTGGGTGGCTATAAAGGTGCACTACAGGTAGCTCCGAAAGTGTCTGTTGAGTTGGCACGATCGAGACTGGAATTTTTCACTCCGTAAGACCAAGAGGTATCTCTGGGCCCACTCGGTAATGCATCATCATAATGAGCTCAATGTGACTAAGGAGTTAGTCACGGGATCATGCATTACGAAACGAGTAAAGATACTTGCCGGTAACAAGATTGAACGAGGTATTGGGATACCGACGATCGAATCTCGGGCAAGTAACATACCGGTGGACAAAGGGAATTGTATACGGGATTGATTGAATCCCCGACATCGTGGTTCATCCTATGAGATCATCGTGGAACATGTGGGAGCCAACATGGGTATCCAGATCCCGCTGTTGGTTATTGGCCGGAGAACATCTCGGTCGTGTCTGCATGGTTTCCGAACCCATAGGGTTTACACAATTAAGGTTCGGTGACGCTAGAGTTGTTATGGGAAATAGTATGTGGTTACTGAAGGTTGTTCGGAATCCCGGATGAGATCCCGGACATGACGAGGAACTCCGGAATGGTCTGAAGGTGAAGATCGATATATTGGACGAAGGGTATTGGAGTCCGGAATTGTTCCGGGGGTACCGGGTGACGACCAGCGTGTCCGAAAGGGGTTTCGGAGGCCCCGACAAGCGTTGGGGGGCCTTATGGGCCAAGGGGAGGGGGCACATCAGCCCACTAAGGGGCTGAGCGCCCCTCCCACCCTATCTCACATAACTTGGAGAGGTGGGGGCGCCTCCCCTAGGGCAGCCACCCTCCCGGCTTGGGGGGCAAGTTTCCTAGGGGTGGGGGCGCCCAAACCCATCTAGGGTTTCCCCTGTGGCCGCCGCCCCTCCCCTAGGGAAACCCTAGGGCGCCTCCTCCTTGCCCCTTCCCCCTATATATAGTAAGGGAGAGAGAGGGCAGCCACACCCTTGCCCTGGCGCAGCCCCTCCCTCCTCCAACACCTCCCCTCCTCCGTAGTCCTTGGCGAAGCCCTGCAGGAAAACCACAAGATCCACCACCACGCCGTCGTGCTGCCGGAGCTCTCCCTCAACTTCTCCTCTCCCCTTGCTGGATCAAGAAGGAGGAGACATCCTCGGGCTGTACGTGTGTTGAACGCGGAGGCGCCGTCAGTTAGGCGCTAGATCAGATCTTCCGCGATTTGAATCGCCGCGAGTACGACTCCATCAACCACGTTCTTGTAACGCTTCAGCTTAGCGATCTTCAAGGGTATGAAGATGCACTCTCTCTCTCTCTCTCTCTCTCGTTGCTAGCATCTCCTAGATTGATCTTGGTGACACGTAGGAAAATTTTGAATTATTACTATGTTCCCCAACATTATGGAACTGAAACCATTCATGAGCTAGCAGTCGAGCCGCCAGCGGTAGAAGATTCGGCTAATGCAGGTGAGCATGCCGATCCAGATGGGCGGCTCATGATCTTCAGCCAGTGAGTTCCGCTCGTGCCTCCAGTCCCAAACAAGAGGTGGAAGATGTCAATCTAATGGTGGTTGACACTGAAGTGATTATCACTGGGGAAGAACAAAGTACTTTTAAGTGCATCTAGTGCCACCCCTAGTTGGTTTTGGAGTATTGACGACAAAGTTGGTTGAGGGACTAATGCGTTTGTGAGAATTGCAGGATAACGCATGTAGTGTCCCTCATTGATTCGGTTTACCTACCGGAGATGACCCCTAAAAATGTATGAAGACATTAACGAGAATGGTGGTATGTGAAGATATTCACATTGAAGACTATGACATGAGAAGACAGTGAGTGAAGACTATGGAGCGCGAAGACTGTGTTGTTTCGTTGTTTCCTTTTCTTTTTTGTTCAATCATAGGAACCACCATGCTATTAAGTGGGGTCCAAGTGAACAAAGTCAGAATGACTGAAGTGATGCTCAACCCAAATCCTATGTCTTCGAGCGAAGACAATGAGAGCAAATCTTATCCAGAGCTGGATGAGTCAGCTTTGGTTGTAGCCCAAGTAAAGTTGTTGTGTGTGTTTGAAATCTGACCGTTGGAACACGTGTCAGTTCCTTAGTGACCCAGGGTCATTTCAGACATATCAGGTCGGGTTGCCTTGTGGCTATAAATAGCCCACCCCCTACACCATAAATTGGTGGCTGCTCAGAGTTAGTTTACGACTTTTGTCATTTGAGAGCAACCCACCTCGAAGCCTTTGAGAGAGAGAAATCCTTGCGAGGACAAAGCCCAAACACCCAGAGTCAAAGAGTGTTAGGCATCACTGAAGTCTTTCTGTCTGTGTGACCTAAAGACTTATTACACTTGAGGACTGTGTATCCTCCAGCCGGTTAGGCATCGCGTTCTGAGCATCCAAGAGTCATTGTGGATCGCCGGTGAATGAAGTCTGCGAAGGTTCGGGAGTCTACCTTGAAGACTTACCAGAGTGATTGGGCGAGGACTGTGTGTCCTTAGCTCAAGGGGAATAAGGGGAAGACGCGGTCTTCTGAGTTGAATCTCAGCCTCCCTAACCAGATGTACAGTTGTCACAGCAACTGGAACTGGTCCAACAAATCCCGTGTCTTCAACAAGTGACTGGTTCTATCCTCTAACTCCCCTTACCTTAAGTTTGTCTTCGTGAAGTCATTGCCTGTTTGTCATACCTGTTTGACTTCATTGCTTGACTGCTATCGTTGATTGGCTTCATACTATCTTCCATCCTGATCCTTACTACCAAGCTGCTATTAGTCTTTGTACTTTCACATTATTGCATACTTGACTATGGCTTGCTTGTTGTAGTTTATCTTCCGCTGCATATCAATTAGGTCATTTCTATTGTTTGTCTTTGAAACTTCCATGTTTTGAAGACTTTGATAAAAATCGCCTATTCACCCCCCTCTAGTCGATAACTAGCACTTTCAATTGGTATCAGAGCAAGGTACTCCCTTGTGCTGTGTGATTCGGTTTAACCACCTGGAGTTTAGCTATGTCGACTGCAGGGATAATCAAAGTCTCCGCTGCTTGTCCCGTGTTTGATGGAACTAAATATCCCTACTGGAAGAATAAGATGCGCATGCATCTTGAAGCCATTGATGTCGACCTCTGGTATGTCTTCAAGAACGGCGTTCCCAAAACTGGTGAAGGTGTCACCCCTACTGATGTCAAGAAGTTCATTCAATTGGACTCCACTGCAAAGAACATCATCTGTGGTCATCTGACCAAAGGACAATATGGCCGTGTGAGTGCTCTGGAAACGTCAAAGCTAGTCTAGGACTGGCTATCCAAGGTCAACGAAGGCGTCTCTACACAGAGAGACCAAAGGATCAGTGTTCTTCGCAACCGCTTCAAGAGAAACGACAATGAAAATGTCCAACTCACATTTGATCGCCTCACCGACATCACAAATGAGCTTCAGGCTCTTGGCGCCACTGAGATTACCAAGCATGAAATCGTCAAAACACTACTGAGATCACTTGACAGCTCCTTTGACACCCTTGCCCTCATGATACAAGAACGCCCTGACTTCAAGACACTCGATCCGTCTGATATACTTGAGAGGCTCAACACACATGAGTTCCAGCTTTCTGAGAAAAGAGATATCTATGGTCCCAATTATGACCGAACTCGCACTTTGAAGGCAAAAGTTGTTTCCTCATCTGAAGAAGAATCTGACTGCGGTTCTGATGATCCTGAAGACATTGGAAAGGAACTTGGCATGCTTGTGAAGAAGTTCCAAAAGTTCACCAAGAAGAAGGGCTTCAGAAAGTCTTCACGATCTAGCTCAAGAAATGATGAAGCTTCCACTCATGACAACAAGGAGAGAACATGTCACAAGTGCAAGAAACCTGGACACTATATCTCTGAGTGTCCACAGTGGGACAATGAGAAGAAGAAGAAGAAGAGCAAGGAATATGATTATGATGACAAGAAGAAGAAGAAATCTTCAAAGTCTTTTTCTAAGTCCTCATCAAGGTCTTCATCACATAAGAAGAACTCATCTGGCAAGGCTCGTGCTTTTGTTTGCAAGGAAATGGATTCAGAGGAGGAGTCTGCTTCTGAGGAGGCGGAGGTGGAGTTTGAAGAAGAGTCCGACCCTGGCGTTGCAAGTCTGGCTCTAGCCACAGCCTATGTTGCCAAGTCCATCTTCAACACTGAAGACAATGACTTCAACACCAACGCTGAAGCTGATGACATGGACGATCCTGCTCCCACCTACTGCTTCATGGCACGTGGTGCCAAGGTAAAATCATGTGATGCTTACTTTCAAACATCAAGTGAAGATGACTCTGATTATGAATCCAAACCCAGCTACAAAACACTTGCTAAAATTGCTACTGAACAACAAAAGGCTATGGAACATACTCAAAAACTGTTAGACAAAAGCGATGACCTGTTGGACGCGGAAATGACACGTTCACAGTCCTTAGTTGAAGACATAAAAAATCTTCATGCTAAGTACCAAGAACTTGAAAGTCTTCATGAGACGCTCTCAACCACTTATGAAAATCTCTCCTATGATTATCTTCAAAGGAAGCAAGAGCTTGAGAAATTGAAAGCGGCTCATGAAGATCTTCAAAAGGAGAATGAGTCACTTCGCGCTCAACAGATCAGTTCCGCTCAGGATGGATTTGAACCACCATGTCTAAAATGCATTGAGCGTGATAACGCTACCTCTATTGCTGAATGTTCCACTGCTGCTGCTGTTGCATTGTCTTCAACTACTGATGTGGAAACTAACCCCTCTACAGAGGATACCACTGCTATTGCTGATGAAAATGCTAGGTTGAAGACATTGCTTGAAACAGGGATGTATAAAAGTCTGAAAGGACATCAGACACTTTGCGATGTCCTCAAAAAGCAGATTCTGAACCGGAACCCTAGGAAAGAGGGTGCCGAGTTCGAGAGGAAAATGAATGCTGATGGTTCCTACTGGAAGCCTGAGCAGTATCCCAAAACCACATGGGTTGCTGCAAAGGAACCTTCAGTGGATCCATCCACCTTATCTGGCTTTACCTGTGCTAATCCTATTATCATTGATGAATCCTTTGATGCAAACTATAAACTGTTCAAAAATCAGAATGGTGAAGTGTTTGCCAGGTATATTGGTACTAACTGCAGGAATGGACCACCTATGAAGAAGACCTGGGTTCCCAAAAGCTGTCTTGAGAATCTTCCAGTGAATGTCATCATGACACCACCAGGGAAGAAGACAAACCCCAGACCTAAGGCATCATATGGTCCAAAGGCTTCATACAGGACTCACCTGAGTCACCCTAACGCCAATGTTTTGCAGGGAAATCATACTCAGACTTATGAATATGAGCGTGTGTCCTCAAACCGCTATGTTCATAGAACTAAGAATTTTTCTGCTTATTCATATGAGTATCATTCATCTCCTGCAAGGCTATTTTCTAGGGCTTCAAAGCCAAAGTTCTCAGATGCTGCACTTAGACTAATTGCTTCTAAGCCACCCCTGAAGATGTGGGTGGTGAAGAAGAATTAACTCTCTTTTGCAGAATATGGTCTCCAGCCAGCAATCAAAGGCGTCCAATACTATTGCTGGGGACCTAAAACACATTAAGGGACGCATGATAAAATGACTTACTATGTATTTCACATATGAATCGCTTACCTGTCATACTGTGTGTTCTAACCTTGATCTAAGCTGTGATAATCCTTGTGTGCGTCAAATGCTTATGCTTCACAACATACCTTGTGAAGCCTATCCTCCTAACTGCACTGTAGGGTATGACACCTCGTGCTTCAGAATGGATTATGGATAGCGGATGCACTAATCATATGACTGGTGATCGAAGTCTTCTCATGGACTCAACCTTACGTCCATCCGACAAGAGTCACATCACATTTGCTGACACTGGTAAAAGCAAGGTTTTGGGTCTAGGTAGAGTTGCAATCTCAAAGGATCAACACATGGATAAAGTGATGCTTGTTGAATCCCTTGGGTTCAACTTAATGTCTGTCTCAATGCTTTGTGACTTGAACATGATTGTGCTATTCGTAAAATATCGTTGCCTTGTACTAATGGAATCTGACAAGTCTCTAGTCTTTGAAGGGTATCAGAAAGATGATCTATACATGGTAGATTTCTCAGCAGGTCCACAACTTGCCGTATGTCTTCTTGCAAAAGCTTCAGAATGCTGGCTCTGGCATCGGAGGCTAGGGCATGCTGCCATGAGGAACTTACACACACTCGTCAAGAAGAAGCATGTCATAGGCATCGAGGGTGTCAAGTTCAAGAAAGATCATTTGTGTGGTGCCTGCGAAGCTGGAAAGATGACTAGGGCAAAGCACCCCTCGAAGACAATCATGACGACATCTCAACCCTTCGAGCTGTTACACATGGACTTATTTGGCCCTACTCACTACTCTACCCTCACAACAACAACTTGTCTCTATGGCTTTGTCATTATTGATGACTACTCAAGATATACATGGGTGCACATAATTCTCTACAAGACTGAAGTACAAGATGTCTTCAGACGCTTCGCCAATCGAGCCATGAACAATTATGGCGTCAAGATCAAGCATATCAGAAGTGATAACGGCACTGAATTCAAGAACACCGGGCTTGATCTTTATCTGTATACAATGGGAATCACTCATGAGTTTTCTGCTCCATACACACCGCAGCAAAATGGCATTGTAGAGCGCAAGAACAGAACCCTCATTGAGATGGCTCGAACAATGCTCGACGAGTACAAGACACCAAGAAAGTTCTGGCCTGAAGCTATTGATACAGCATGTCACATCATCAACCGTGTTTACATCCACAAGCTTCTGAGCAAAACATCCTATGAGCTCCTTGCTGGCAAGAAGCCAAATGTCAGCTACTTCAGAGTCTTTGGTGCTAGGTGCTGGATCAAGGATCCTCATCACAAGTCAAAATTTGCACCTAAAGCTCACGAAGGGTTCATGCTCGGTTATGGAAAGGACTCGCACTCTTACAGAGTCTTCAACCTCTATCACTACAAAATCGTTGAAACTGTGGACGTGCGCTTTGATGAAACCAATGGTTCACAAAGAGAGCTCCTGCCAAGTACACTTGATGAAGCTCCGTCCAGCGAATCAATGAAGCTGATGGGAACATGTGAAATCATGCCCTCTGAAGCACAACTTGAAGAGGAACTTATCATTTCTGCACCAAACCAACCTGAAGACAATGCTCAGACCGAAGACAATCGTCCCAATGATGACAATAATCAGCAAGAGCAAGGTCTTCGTCCAGTTCATCCTCGTGTTGCTAATGAAGTACAAATTGAGAAGATAATTGATAGCATCAATGTGCCTGGTCCACTTACTCGCTCAAGAGCAACACAGTTAGCAAATTTCTGTGGGCATTTTTCATTTGTGTCAATATCAGAACCCAAGAAAGTTGCTGAAGCCTTTATGGAACCTAAATGGATTCAAGCCATGCAAGAAGAACTTCAACAGTTCAAGCTGAATAATGTTTGGGAACTTGTCAAGCGCCCTGGCCCTCACAAGCATAACATTATTGGCACAAAATGGATATATTGAAACAAGCAAGAGGAGCATGGTCAAGTCATCAGAAACAAAGCACGTCTTGTGGCTCAAGGATATACTCAAGTTGAAGGAATTGACTTCGATGAAACATTTGCTCCTGTGGCTAGGCTTGAAGCTATTCGCATACTGCTAGCCTATGCAAACCACCATAACATCTTACTATATCAAATGGATGTGAAGAGTGCATTCCTCAACGGCAAAATTGAAGAAGAAGTGTACGTTGCTCAACCACCTGGCTTTGAAGATCCAAAACATCCTAATATGGTGTACAAGTTAAACAAAGCACTGTATGGCCTCAAACAAGCTCCTCGCGCCTGGTATGATATGATCAAAGACTTCCTGAAGAGCAAAGGCTTCAAACCTGGATCCCTCGATCCCACACTCTTCACGAAGACATATGATGGTGAACTGTTTGTGTGCCAAATATATGTGGATGACATTATCTTCGGCTGCACCAACCAGAAGTATAGTGATGAGTTTGGATACATGATGCAAGAGCAATATCAGATGTCCATGATGGGTGAGCTGAAGTTCTTCCTTGGTCTTCAAATTCGTCAGCAAAGGAATGCATCTTCATATCTCAAGAAAAATATCTCAAAGACTGTCTGAAGAAGTTTGGAATGCAAGATTGCAAAGGTTACACGACGCCAATGCCAGCCAAACACCATCTTGGTCCCGACGACAATGGTAAAGAGTTCGATCAAAAGGTATACCGCTCCATGATTGGTTCCTTACTTTACCTATGTGCATCTAGGCCAGATATTATGCTTAGTGTTTGCATGTGTGCTCGATTCCAAGCGGCACCAAAGGAATCGCATCACTTAGCTGTGAAGCGAATTCTTAGATATTTGGCTTACACCCCAACACTCGGATTATGGTATCCAAAGGGCTCAAGATTTGATCTGGTTGGATTCTCGGATGCTGATTATGCTGGAGACAAGGTTGATCGCAAGTCTACATCAGGCACATGTCACTTTCTGGGACGATCACTTGTCTGTTGGTCTTCAAAGAAGCAAAACTGTGTATCACTCTCAACTGCTGAATCTGAATACATTGCTGCTGGATCTTGCTGCGCTCAGCTTCTGTGGATGAAGCAAACTCTCAAGGACTATGGCATCAATCTGAAACAAGTACCTCTCTTCTGCGACAACGAAAGCGCTATCAAGATTGCCAACAATCCAGTCCAGCACTCGAAGACAAAGCACATTGAAATTCGTCATCACTTTCTCAGAGATCATGTCATGAAGAAAGATATTGACATCATTCACGTCAACACTGAAGAGCAACTGGCAGATATCTTCACAAAGCCCTTGGATGAGAAAAGGTTTTGCAAGTTACGGTGTGAGATAAATATCTTGGAATCCTCAAATGTCCTGTGATCAGGCACACATCCTAACACTTATGCATGTTGATGACTTAGATGTGCAACACACGAAGTAAAGTATATCTTCAATCAATGAAGACTTACATTCTGAGTGTGAATACATTAACGTGGAATTTGACTTCGGAGCGCCACGATAATTGTGCGCCGTGTCTGGGTCTAATACTTCCTATACGGTGGGTAACGCCACCACCAAATTTCTTGGTTTGAAGTGTTTCACTCATGGCGTTATTGTTGCAATATCTTCGCATTTGGTTTGTCTTCAACTTTCAACTTATCTTCACGATTTACTTCACTATGTCGAGTTGATTGCTTTCTCATATATATATATACTAGTATCCTGTCCTCTACAACATTCACTTATAGCTATGTCTTCCTTGTTGAATCTTTTGAACTAAGTGAATGTGATCGGACCCTAATCTCTCTATGCTTACTATCTCAAAATCTATCTGTCCAAATCATATGCATTCTATTGAAACTGTCGAATGTCTTCTCTGAATCCTTGTCAGCAGAAGACACAGAGACAAACATCAAGTCTTTTTAAATGATTCATCATTATTGTTGAAATCCGGAGAAGCCGGAACAACCATCCGACAAACTTGGCGGGCGTGGGAACGTGGGACAACTCTGAGTATGTTGCATGCTTGCCACGTGTCCCTCAGATGTGAGAAGGCAGGGGCACCTGCGTAATTGCGCTATGCCACACACCTTCTTATATATACGTGTCCCCTGCGGTCAAGAAATCCTTCTTCCACCTCTCCACCTCGTCAAAACCCTAGCACCACCGCTAGCTCGCGATGACGCCGGTGATGAAGCGCTTAGCTGCTGCGACTTCTCCGACGCCGTCCTCACGCCGGCCGCGGACATCGTCCTCTCCGCCGCCGCCGTAGGTGTCCCCCGTCGCCAAGTTAGGGCACGATGGATTGAACTGCTCGTCTCCTATTCATCCCATCTATCAGTTCTTCATGTGGTAAATATAACTCTATTTTTACCATCTTTTTGATCCTCAATGATTCATCCTATTTACCAAAATTCGTTTCTGCCTATACAATGTTAGATCTATTCTGTCTGCATCTCATACTGCCTAGTATATTCACTTAAGCTTCATATATAGTTAGATTCCTCACTTGTACTTATTCACGGATTCGTACAAATCTGGAACCAACTCTCAACATATAAGTGAATGTCTTCGCATCATGAGGCCAATGTCTTCAAACTGATTTATCTTCAAATCTTCTGAGAATGCATATGACCTCTTCCCCTTCCCTCGCATCTCTAATGCTGTCACAGGTACATGTCCGTGGGAGAATCACTTGGTTCTCATAGTCTGCTTTCGTTTGCAGAATTCCTACAGCAACACATTAACTCTCCTAAAGCTAGTTCTTGTTTGACCAGCAAGCAAAAGCCCTTGAAGCCTTTGAACGTATTGAAGCCATTCAGTTTGAAGTTTATGGCTGCAGAGAAATTAGTAAGGAAGGGTGGCAGACAACGTCGAGGGGGAACATCAAAAGATTTGCCTGATGACCTCGCAGAAATTTACAAGACAGATCCTGAAGAGGATTATAATCAGCGCAAGACCCGAATCCAATGGATTCGACGATATTGGGCTGAACAATGGTTCAAGTACAAGTTTGTGACCCAGGAATATGCTGAGAAGAATGCTATCAAAAGTCCTTGGGGTGATATTCTCTATCGAGGCCTTCCACCCAAGAACAGAGCTGAAGCTGTTGCACATGATTTCTATCCTTGTATGGTCCGTGGACCTCAACCTGAAAATGCCGACCCATCATCACTGCTCTGGTGTCGTGACGATAATCTCTTCAAGAGCAACTTCCAGCACGCAAAGGCATCGGCCAAGGAAAACAAGAAGTCATTGGGATTAGACTTCAAACCTGGTCCCTCTGCTCCCCGTGCTGACGGCTCACGTGATGCAGAACCCAATGTCATTGACCCCTTTTCAAACCTTGATGGCCTCATCACATACATCTTGGTCCAAGGGTGCCAGAGTAGATCATTCTGATAATGATGCTGATACTGATGAAGCCCCAGCTCCTCCTCCAAGGCCGCAGAAGCCAAAGAAAACTAAGGCTTCACAATCAGCTGCACCTCCAAAAGCTTCACGTGTGAAGCCACTGGCCACTGCACCTCCTGAAGACAGTGTGCAGTCTGAAGATCTTTCACGCATCTCCAAGAAGACGGAGAAGAAAAAGAAAATCGTCAAGAATACTGATCAGACATTGACTCCTGCTGCCATTCTGCGTGAAGAGCACATTGATCTGTCCAGCGATGACGATCTTGCAGATGATGCTCTTGAGCAACTGATCAAGAGCAAGGAAGAAGCAGAGATCTTCAATAATTTGCCTCTCTTTGACGTGGCAATCATCCATAACTTCATTGATGAGTGGTTTGACACACCAAATCTCAGCTTTGATGATTTGCAACTTCCCATTGGCCTCAGCGTCTCCTTCAATGGCGCTATTGCTTCTGAGCTAGCTATTGCTCAGCGCATCGTCGAACTGAAGCACAAGATCTGACTATGAAAAGGCTCAGTTCAAGAAGCATGTGGCCACGCTCAGCGTGCAAGATGTCAAAAACTTCAAGATCATGCTGCATGAGCTCAAAGAAGCCTTTCACAAGAATGGTGAAGAAGCTCGAGGCTCTCGAGAGCGCATGAAGAATCTGGCTGACAAGTGTGTGCTAGCCTACAATGAGGCTGAG
Source organism: Triticum aestivum (assembly GCF_018294505.1). Taxonomy (NCBI): domain Eukaryota; kingdom Viridiplantae; phylum Streptophyta; class Magnoliopsida; order Poales; family Poaceae; genus Triticum; species Triticum aestivum. The sequence continues at coordinate 648,546,309 of NC_057795.1, read as the reverse complement.
AAGCGCAAGGCTCTTGGTCGTCCTGGCATCGACCCCAGGATGGCTGCAAAGAAGAAGAAGCTATCAACTGTCCAACCTGCACCTTCGAGGCAGGATGAACCTCGCATAGTCTTCCCAAGCAGCATGACTGGCTCGAGGCCAAAGGCCATGTCAACCGCTTCAGAACAGAAGAAGACGAGGGTTGCAGAGGCTGAAGCCAGAAAAAGGAAAACCTCAGAAGCCTCTGATGCTGCTCCCTCCAAGAAGAAGAGCAAGATCAAGAAGAATCGGGCTGCTCCCACAGAGCCCTTAGTTGTTGAACCTATCTCAGTGGTTCGCCCTGCATCTGAACACCAAGAACGACGGATGATTGTTCATGAGCCTGCTTCCACAGAGGTTTATGAAGCTGAAGACATTCCAGCAGTTGATCCCATCGCTGTTGAAGACATTGGTCACCATGACAATGTTGAAGATGATGACGTTCTTCCTCAAATCGAGCACAACTTGGTATCATCGCCTGTTCTCACGAACAGCGAAATCATCAGCATTGGTCGTCCTCTGATGCCAATTGCTCAGGATGCATCATGGGCTGATCGCTCACAACAACAAGACTCCCCTAGTACTCCCCAACAACAACAAGTCACACCACCTGTGCAAGTTGAAGAGGATGAGGCCCAGCCAACTCCATCTCCAAAGGCGTCACCTGTATTACAAAGGCTTCGCAAAGGACCAAGGCCTCAAGCCCCTCTTCCGAGTGTTCCAGAAGGAGAAGAGCACCGCCAATCTGTTGCACGTCAAGTGTTTCCAGATGCCACTCCAACTGTGCATATCTCCGAGTCTGAAGCCAAAGTTGCTGAAGACAATCCGGCTGCATCAGCCGATGACGAACAAGAAGAAGGACGTGTCCCTACTGCCCCCATTACTGGAGAAGTTGTTCCTGAAGTGAACGTGCCAGTGCCAGACCCTCCAGCTCATTAAGTGGAGGATGAAAATCTTGAGGCTGCCCCCACCAACAAAAATGAAGCCCATGACGTTGTCATGACTGAAGCTAGTGTGGAGCCTGCACCAACCAATATGCCAGAAGCCAATGCTCCAACTGCTCCTGAACCTTCTGATGTGCAGCCTGAAGCCACTGTTGTTGCCACTGCTCCTGTTACGCCACCAAGGCCCCATACAATTGAGTAAGCCTACAGCCATGGCTAGCTAATCACTGTCAGATGGCCCATTCTGGTTCCTCCGCCTCATGTCTCTGGTCCTCAGTTTGATTATTACATTGAGCATAGGCCTCAGGTCCAGAAACCAAAGCCAAGACTGCCAAGGTTCCCAGGTACTGCCACATCTACAGGGTCCTTCAATGCAAATGGCTTCAAAAGCCACAACACCTTCTTTGACAGTGCAAAGAACCCCTACTCAAGGCCAATAATATCATCTGATCATTTTTGGAGTCATCAGCAGCGAAGCTATTACTCTTGCGTTCTGTATGATCAAGGGCGCATTTTCCCTCATATGCGCCTCGACACTGAAGCCATTGCAGGACTGCCATGCTTAGAAGAAGCACTTGACTGCTTTCGTGATGCAGGTCTGCTCAGCTTTGTGACAGACAAAGAACATTGGAATGAGGAACTTCTGCTTCAATTCTATGCTACCCTCCACATTCGCGGCTACAACAGGGATACAAAAACATGGGTTCTCGAGTGGATGACAGGAAATGTTCATCATGAAGCCAAAGCTCTTGACATCATTGAGCTTACAGGGTTATCCACTCCCGGAGAGCTGTACGAACCTGGTTGTCAACACCACCGCAATGCATTGGAGAGCATCTTCCATAAGCCAGAACCCAACATGAGTCAGATGTTGAGCATGATGAAGCCATTGCCACATGACGCTGAATACCCAAAGGAGTTCTTTGTTGATGACCTTGAGTATCTGCCGCGCACAATATATCACATCATAAGGCGGACTCTATGGCCTATCAAAGGGCATTCATCAGCTGCAAAACTTGAAGGAGCCATGAAGACATTGGTCTTTTACATCCTCAATGGCATCAGCTTCAATGCACAAGATTTCTTCCTCCGGCAACTGGCTGCATCTGGATCTGACCTTTTTGATCTGAAATTCTATGCTCCATGGGTCATGCACCTCATCAAGCTACACTCTGCTATCAACTATCAGCCCTCTGCTCGCAATCATGTGATCTTTCTACCAGAGGTTGATATGTCAGTTGAAGCCATATACCCTGAGCCTGCCAAGAAGCCTCTTTGTCTTCAAAATGCTGACCACCAAAGCTTCACTCAGCCTATGGAAGGAGTCCAAGCTGTAACTCGTGTCTATCCGATGGCTGGAAACACTCATCTGCCTCATCGTGCACCAACTGAAGCTACTGAGAGCACAATTGCTCAAAGGCCAAAGAAGCGCTCTTGGGTCCTAAATGACCGAGAACTTCTTGTGGCACTGCATCAGAAACAAGACAATCATCACTTTTGGCTCAAGCGACAGATGCAAAGCCTCTTGGTGGACGTAAATCGCATTCGAAATCTTGCCACCAAGAATGCATTTGTCACTCACGAAACCTGTCGGCGATCATGGAAGAGTTTGACATTGCTCAGTGCTGAAGCAGATCTTCAAGACGATGGCTTCACTGAAAGATTCAAGTTTGACTCCATTCCTCCACGGAATGCTGTCCTACGTCGAACTCCATCCCTTGAAGACTCTGACTATTCTTTCTCCGTGGCAAATGTGAATGCCAATGTGATCGATGATGAAGACGATGCTACTTCACCACCCCCTACTTCTGCACGCATCGACACTGCACCAAGTTCGTCTGCACCGCCAACCAACAACGACAACCCTGCTGCTTCACCTACTCCTCATGAGGACGAGTAGATGCTCTATGTCTTCAAACCTTTTTGGTCATTACTGACAAAAGGGGGAGAAGCATATGAGTTTGATAGTCTTCAAGCGGGTTCATATGGGCGCTTGCTTTATATTTTGCCTAGTGGTTACAACTCTTGCTTTTGATACATTTCGTTCGTTGAGTTGTAACACTTAAACTCGATGGTCGTCTGCTACTTATTTGCTCTTTCATGTGCGATGATAACTTACGCACTTAGATCATTCCGCACTTAGATCATTCTGCAGACGTCCATTTTCCATTATGCATGTCATTCTTTTAGTTATATCATTTCATGCATGATGAATTATCTTCATAAGTTGAAGAGGATATCCACAAGTACAACCTGCCATGTGCATTTGCGTTCCAAAAGCAAATTACTTATATGCACATCTTCAGGGGGAGACCTTGCCACTTATGAAGACAATACTCTATCCTTTACAATTTCACATACTTCATTCCCGTTGAAAACTTCAACCAGTTTGTCATCAATCACCAAAAAGGGGGAGATTGTAAGTGCATCTAGTGCCACCCCTAGTTGGTTTTGGAGTATTGATGACAAAGTTGGTTGAGGGACTAATGTGTTTGTGAGAATTGCAGGATAACGCAGGTAGTGTCCCTCATTGATTCGGTTTACCTACCGGAGATGACCCCTAAAAATGTATGAAGAAATTGACGACAATGGTGGTATGTGAAGATATTCACATTGAAGACTATGACATGAGAAGACAATGAGTGAAAACTATGAAGCGCGAAGACTATGTTGTTTCGTTGTTTCCTTTTCTTCTTTGTTGAGTCATAGGAACCACCGTATTGTTAACTGGGGTCCAAGTGAACAAAGTCAGAATGAGTGAAGTGATGCTCAATCCAAATCCTATGTCTTCGAGCGAAGACAATGAGAGCAAATCTTATCCAGAGCTGGATGAGTCAGCTTTGCTTGTAGCCCAAGTAAAGTTGCCGTGTGTGTTTGAAATCTAACCGTTGGAACACGTGTCAGTTCCTTAGTGACCCAGGGTCATTTCGGACATATCAGGTCGGGTTGCCTTGTGGCTATAAATAACCCACCCCCTACACCATAAATTGGTGGCTGCTCAGAGTTAGTTTACGGCTTTTGTCGTTTGAGAGCAACCCACCTCGAAGCCTTTGAGAGAGAGAAATCCTTGCGAGGACAAAGCCCAAACACCCAGAGCCAAAGAGTGTTAGGCATCACTGAAGTTTTTCTGTCTGTGTGACCTGAAGACTTATTACACTTGAGGATTGTGTATCCTCCAGCCGGTTAGGTGTCGCGTTCTGAGCATCCAAGAGTCATTGTGGATCGCCGGTGAACGAAGTCTGTGAAGGTTCGGGAGTCTACCTTGAAGACTTACCAGAGTGATTGGCGAGGACTGTGTGTCCTTAGCTCAAGGGAAATAAGGTGAAGACGCGGTCTTCTGAGTTGAATCTCAGCCTCCCTAACCAGATGTACAGTTGTCACAGCAACTGAAACTGGTCCAACAAATCATGTGTCTTCAACAAGTGACTGGTTCTATCCTCTAACTCCCCTTACCTTAAGTTTGTCTTCGTGAAGTCATTGCCTGTTTGTCATACCTGTTTGACTTCATTGCTTGACTGCTACCGTTGATTGGCTTCATACTATCTTCCATCCTGATCCTTACTACCAAGCTGCTATTAGTCTTTGTACTTTCACATTATTGCATACTTGACTATGGCTTGCTTGTTGTAGTTTATCTTCCGCTGCATATCAATTAGGTCATTTCTATTGTTTGTCTTTGAAACTTCCACGTTTTGAAGACTTTGATAAAAATCGCCTATTCACCCCCCCCTCTAGTCGATAACTAGCACTTTCAGTACTCTAGAAGCCTCGGGCACTATGGCCAATATTGTGGCCAAAGATGAGCCGGTCCCACTAGACAATGGGAAGACCAAGCTGAAGCTCCCCAACTTTGAAGACCTGAGTGTTGAGGAACTACACCAGGGGTACTTCACCCGGCTGTCTGAGAGTCGGGATATTGAAGTTGGCATGATCAACATGCTTAGTACAGGCGAAGGCTAGCAAATAGATTGAGGAGCGACCAACCAGAGAGCAAAGAACGGTCATAAACATGCATTAAGAATAATTAACATTCAATACGAGCATGAGTGGGATATAGAACACCATCAACATAAATATCGTGGAGGCTTTATTGGTTTGAATCAACTACAAGCGTGAACACGTGCCAAGTCAAGCTAATCGAATCATTAGAGGGAGATACCATACTATCATACTATATCACAACCATTTTAATGCATGTTCTCACTCAAGAGAAAATCATTATCCACTCCTATATAATTAAGCATGACATGAGCAACTATAATCTCTAGTTGTCACCATAAATTTGTTTACTCATTATAAACTGAATCAAGAACGATGTGCTAAACATATTTACAAAAACAAACACAAGAAGGGTTCATACCAGTTTTCCTTCACCTCAATAACTTCATCAAATTTCGTCATTATTGCCTTTCACTTGCACGACCGAATTATGTGAAAATCATAGTAGTGCATGTGTGCCGTGGACTAGGCTGAAATTTGTGAACAATTATTCATAGGAGAAGACAAAGTAACATGGGCTCTTTTTTAGATTAACAATAAAGCATATGAGAGCCGCTCCACATTTTCATTATGATCTTCTCCTTACGACAAACAAAAAAGAAAATCAAAGAAACACAATAAAATATTTTTGGAGTTTTTAGTTTTTCTGAGGAAAGCAAATTAGCGAAGGAAAAACATAAGACAAGAAAAAATATTTACACTGAAAAGCTCCCAACAAACAAAAGGAAAATGGGAAATCTTTTTGAATTTTCTTTTAACACTATAACAAATTTAAAAAGAAATTAAATTAAAAAGATGCGATTTTTTTTACTTTCAAAGTTTTTCAAACACACAAGAAGAAAGCAAAAATAAAACTAACATGTATATACAATGAAAAATGATGAACACCGACAACTGAAATGAATGTGTGGTATATGAAGGTAATGTCGGTGTGAGAAATACGTACTCCTTCAAGCTTGGACTTTTGCCTAACTTGGTAATCAACGTCGCTGTTATGGGTAATAATCGAAGTGGTAGCTCGTGAAGTCTCTCCGTGCGGCCTCCTCAACCAGACGCGCAACACGTTGTACTCATGTGCCTCGCTCTCATAGACATAATATCTTTGTTTGTTCTGAAAATCAAAGAGAGTAGTCGTAGGCAAAATAACATAGACAACACGATGTTTATACCCGAACCTCCATATCCGGCAAGGTTTTCGCCCTGAGGTTTACCCATTTGGCTGAAAACGACCCTGTGGTAATCAGGTACATGGCACGTGCCCTTTTTTTTGGGAAATTACCTTGTACAAGTGCGTGTTGTATCTAGGTTTCTGTTTCAAATTTTTTGAACGTGTGTAGGGCTTGCGTTGGTTCGTTTAGTGTTTTTTGATGGGCGTGGGCCAGTCCGTACGATTGCACCGCAGTTCCTGGTTGGTCCTTATCTCCTTCCTCTTAATTCTCTCCACGTGTAGATCCTTCTCTGGAAGACTCATGTGAGATCCTGTGAAATCTCGACGTCCACCGCACGCCGCTCAATCGTCTGTTCACGCCACCGCTCCACCGCCGTGCGAGCTTATAAAGGCTCTTGCCCCTTCTCGAGCTCTCAATGTATGCGTCTCCCAAATTCCCGGTGAAGCAACATCGTCCTTCCCGACCTCGCTGATGGCCGGTGCATCACCGCGGCCCCCGTTTCTTCTCTGGCCGCCTCAGTTCCCTCCGCCCTGGCTGTGCCTTCTCCTTGCAGCCAGGCACTCCAACCACGACCCAACGACTGGATCAAGTCCGGATGGCACAGCAGCGTCCGTATCCAGCCCGAGAACCAGCCATCCCCGCCGGCTCAAGAAGATCCTCCTCTCCCCGTCCCTCTCGCGAGCGTCCTCGCTGTCGCCGGCCGGATTGCAGGACTGTAAGACACACCTCGGGGCGGCACGTTGCGGGAAGATACCGTGAACAGAGATACCCGTGACGGCTGCCCTCCCTTGCTCCGACCCATCCATGGAGCCTCCCCGCGTCGCCCAATCTGGTACTGTTTCTGCCCAAGAGCAGCGCCCTTCCTCCTCCGCACAGCCAAGATCACAAGCCTGTTCCCGCCGCCGCCCCCCGTCCCGACTTCTCCAGCCTGTTCGAGACCACTCCCCACCGCCGCCGCCTCATCGGCCAGACCCTTTCTCTTTCCACTCTATTCACGTTTGGTGATGGCGTTGTGTACTGCGTGTGTTGTGTGTGTGGGACGCTACTATCCTGGGCTGCGTGGTCTACTTGTACGCTGCTGGCATGTGAGAGATTGAGAGGTGAGAGAGGCTACGACTGGGATGAAGATTTGCCTGTCGATATTTCATACCATCGGCGTCGTCAACAACGGCCATGGCGCGGCGGCGGCGGCTACACACGAAGCCGAGCGGCGGGCTGAAGGGGAGGACACCTGCTGAAGCACAGACTCCGGCGGCAACTACCAAACTACAGAAGCGACGCATGACGGCATGAGGCGTCGGCTCTGGCTGCAGGACAGCCTCGTGGTGGTGAAGGAGTCGGCGGACCCGGAGGATGACTTCCCGGTGAGCATCATGTCCACGATGATCGCGGCGAACGAAAACCTCTGGCCGTCGCTGCGGGTCTCGAGGAGCTGCCGGCTGCTACCTCGCCCTCAACGCCGCCAAGCACCACCGCGGCATCGTGGCCGCGTTCCGGCACACCTGGCTCAAGTACCGGTTGTGAAAGGCCATTGGAGACGGAGCGGCGTGTCACAGCACCAGTCCATGTCGTCGGCGTTCAAGCAGTCCGGCAGGTTCAGATCGAAGGGCAGCTCCACTCTCCCACAGCTATCCCCAGGCAGGTTGCGGTTGCACCGCCGCAACATCAGCACGTCGAGCAAATCATTGGGTCGTCAACCTTGTCGTCAGGCAGTGCGCACATGAACATGAACCGCCGCTCGAATATTGAATATTTGCAGGAGAGCCGTCTGTTCATGCCCGACGCGTGTGCTGGTGATCAACTAGGTGTTCCATCTGCGGTTGCGCCGTACCGTAGGGTCTTTTTATCGGTCAATTTCGTTAGGTCAGTCTGCCTTTCTTTCTTTGTAATCTGGTTCCTTTTATGTAGTGCATGCAAGCAGGAGAAAAGGAAAAAATGCCTAGACCAAACAGCGAGAGAACAAAACGATGTCCAATTCATATGCATGTAGACACATAGCTCCTACGTACTCCCATGCACGTGGTCACATCAACCCCATTCACGCCCAACCAGTGCATGCATCAACTAATTAACCATGTATGGCGGACAAAGGTCATTTGACAAAAAAAATAGAGACACAAATTGCTAGGTGCATGCAAAGATGCAACAACCGTGCCATCAAGCATCCCAAATTAGAGTGGCGGCTCCACAATTTTCATTGAGTATCCAAATTATAACTAAAAAAAATCCAATCACTTGAGGAAGAAAGAAACACACGACTATATGAAATATCAGAATAAATACTGGACCAACAGATCTAGCTCATGTTAGTGATATTATGCCATAGTTGCAAAATGCCTCTTTATTAGCAGTAGGATTTGAGAGCACCGGATACATTCATCTCTAGGCAAGAAGTTAATTTCTCTGAACTTGAACTGTTAAAAATTTAAGTTTGTAATTATATTAATCTAATGGAGCCGCAAGTTGTTTCGAGTTTATATTCCTTTTCTGAGCAAAAATCTGTTTCATTAATCATTGATAATATTTGAAAAAGAGAATAATAATCAGAGCCTTTCGTAGTAGGCACTTTTAATGAGTAGCATGAAAGATGGTGATAGCATTGACCATCTTTGGTTGGTATTCTTTGAGTTTTTAGATGCAACTGAGAACGTAACTTTGGCAATATGAAATATAACATGCATTAACCATCTCTCTTGCCACAAACAGAAATATAGCAACATAGCATTACTATCACGCAGCGCATTTCATACCGACGCATCAACGGGGCGCGGCGTGCCGTCGCACGGGCGTAGCTAGTCAAATATTAAATTATAGTCGTAGTTCTAAGTTTTTCCCTAATAAAGTCATGGCACTGCATTGCCTCAAAGTCTATGTATTTGCCAGGTCATATAGGATCATTGGGGCTAGGCGAGATCTCTAGCCTTGCAGCTACTCGAGAGGCATAAATTCCTCCATATAAATGACAATTGCCCGTGTTGTGGTGCAGTCTCCGTGCAACAATTGCCTCCAGATTATATAGTTTGAGGCATGTTAGTGCAATATGAATAATGCTCAAGTCAGGGGCACAAAGTTAACTACAGTCTTGTTTGCCGGCGATGCATTTTTCATTAAATAGTGCAAAGTAATGAATAGAAGAAAATTGAATACTCTTTGTTCTAGCTTGCGTGACTCCTCTATCCTCACCATTACAAAGACTATTAAGCGCCTTCGGCTCGCTCCAGTGCTTATAGTCGTCATTAGGTGGTCTACGGACCTGGCTATAAATTTTACTTCTAGTGTTCTTTGTACTACCTTGGCAATTGATGAATAGATTGAAAATTTTCTCGAAAAAAAGGAACATATTATAATCAGATTTTTGCGATCCGACAAGTAACCCCCCAATATGGAAAGTTTGCGTGCATCACAAAACTCTACTAGGGACATACCATAGGATTTATCATATAGGTGAAACATGACTCTAGAATTGCGGGAGTGAGACTTAGGGGGTGTTTGGTTCAGGGACTTTTTAGTCCCAGAGACTAGAAAAGGTCCCTAAAAAGTCCCTCGAAACCAAACGGGAGGGACTTTTTCTACAGGGACTAGAAAAAGTCCTAGGACTTCTCAACCAAACACCACCTTAAACTTTTTAGTAAATGAATGATTTAGATTGTAGTGTTGAGTGCACATATCTGCGACGTTTACTAAATGAATTGCTGGAGTGAAGCCACGCTTGATTTCGTCGGAGAAGCTCTTGTCGAGATGATCGAACCGCCGGTTCTACATAGCTAGTGTATACATGCGTGTTTCTCTTGTGCGTATTGAAGCTTTTTTTTTCTATGAAAAAGGAGTGTACAAAAACCGAAGAGCAAAGCAGCAAAGAAGAAAACAGCATCGAAGTGTACAGAAGTTAAATATTTGCATGATTTTTTTTTGCAAAACACACACACACACACACGAGCTTGATTGGCGTTGACCATCTCTCTTTTTCTTGTTTATTTAGAGAGGAAATATGCCAAAATCCATCTCTGCACCCGAGCTCATTTGCACCCATGCCGACGGAAAGAATCAGAACAAGTACTAGAAAATTCAAAAAAAATTGTGCGGTAGACAATTTGATGCGTGAGGTCCGCTCTAATTTTTAAATCATTTGAACATCTGAGGAGCTCTCAGAAAAAAAGACAAATTGTGGGTCTGTACAAATGTTTAATGTTCATGTACTGTTTTGGCCCGATTTGTCTTTTTTTACTGAGAGCTGCTCAGATGTTCAAATGACTTAAAATTTGGAGCGGGCCTCAAGCATCAAATTGTCTACTGCCTAACAAACATTTGGAATTTTTTGAATTTGTTTTGAATTTTTGATGAATTTTTTTCTAACCGGGTGCAGATGAGACTGGGCACCGAAACACCCTACTCAGAAATATGCATTTTTCTATAGTATATGTAAAAAAAAGAGTTGGGCCTGGTCGGCAGTGGGCTGGGCCTGTATCATCAAATCGAGTCCAGTGACTCCGGTACGCACGTGGCTCGTCATCTTGTCAAATTCCCCAAATCACGTGCACGCGCAACACAACGCCGGCGAGCCGGCTGGAAACTTCTTCCGCCATTGACTTCTTCCTCCCTTCCTCCAAGCGCTAGGACGGCCGGAATTCTTTCACCTCCGGTCCACCGCCATCCTCTCGCCCTCCCGCCACCGTGGAGCTGGAGCAGAGGAGATCGGCGTGCGGCGACCTCCGGAGATGACGAGGGAGACAGAGGTCACCGGCGACGCGTGGGTACCGCGGCGGAGCGGGAGAACACCACTCAGGTAAGAAGATGTACTGCCACTGTCACAATTACGTTTCAGGCTTTCAGCATGGTTATCTGCCTGTTAACGCCAAGTAGAGTAGCAACAGTACCAGCACAGCCTTTGTGTAGGCCACAATACCTTTTATATAATACAAAGCTCCTGAAACTAGGTCTCGCGCTCGCGCTCGCGCTCGCGCAGGTGCAGGCGCCGCCGCCGCCGGCTGATCTCTTCCCTCCGGCCACCTCAGGCCCAGCCAAGCACAGATCCGGGACCCTCCCGGCGTCCTCTCTCCATCCATCCCGAAGCCCGGCGCCGTCTTCGCCAACCCTCTTCCCGCGGAGGAGTTCGAGTCCGGCCCTCCCCCTCTTCCTGTCCCGCTCCCGTGCGGCCGCGCCGGGCCGCACCGGGGCGCCCCTGCGGGCTCGAGCAGCCCCCCCTGCGCCTTCCTCTCTTCTCGCCGCCGCCGGAGGCGTCGCCGGGCAAAGCCCTGGCAGCGTGGCGGCGGCGGGACCCCTCGATCGCCGTTCTCGACAGCGGGGGCGGCGCTGCTCCGCTGCTCCAGGCGGTGATGCTGCGGGACGGTGGTGGCTGGGCGTGCTCGGCTCGGCCAGACTTGGTGCTCAGTCGGGTGCTGCTCGACGGGCTCGCTCCAGCGCAGGCTGGCGCGGCTCCGGCGGTGGGTGGGCGCGGCCAAGCGCGGACCTGGTGTAACATCCCAATTTTCCTAAATTAGGATGTTATTAGATCATACATATGCATATCATATTTTCCATGCATTATTTGCTCTTCTGCAATATTCTTTTCATTATGCAACTAAGGGCAATTTATTGGAGTGGAGATAACATGACTTCTCTCCTGTTTAAAAATGTTCATAATGTCAAGAATATTATTTTCAGTTCATCTGTTATGTTCTGGTATTTTTGTTAGTCTCCAAAGTATTTTATTTGACTGTTTTGTTGCTGTTTGTGTGGCCTTTTGCATCAAAATGAATTTCTGAAATTGCATTAGGTGAGGAACTAGTGTTCCTGTAGTTTATATTAGCAGTATAGATTTTACTGTGTGTCTACGTATTTTTATTTTGTTTTTATAGTGTTGTTTTAATTTTAGTTATTTACTGCTGTAGTTTTCGTTAAAGAGAAAAAAAAACACAGCACGCAGCGCTGCACCGCGGCCCAACAGGCGCCCGCACAACCGTGGCCCAGCTTCCCGCGAAGCGGTACGCAGCAGCCAGCAGCGCCACGCCCGATCCGCCGTTGCCTCGGGCCACTGACCGGGGGGACCCGCACCTGACCCGCAGCCCACTTCCCGCGAAGTGATACGCAGCAGCGCTGCCCGTGCCCGACCCGCATCGCTCCAGCCGCTAACAGCGGGACCCACTCGCGCCCCTGTTCGTCCCTCCCGAGCCGGACACCACACGCGCGCACCGCACGCACGCCGAGGCCGAGCCGGTTCACCTCGCGTCCTTGGTCCACCTCGAGCGCTCCCGAGTCGCCGTGTGCAAGCAGAAGACCCAGGGAGACCCCGCATCCACTCCTCGTTCTTCCTCGTTGCCGCACGCTCGAGCGAGGGCGAAACGGATCTCGTCGGAGGAACTTGAGACCGCCGCCATTCGCCGGTCGTTGCCGTCACCGTAAGAACGCGCCAAGCCTCACCGCCTGCTCCGTTCGATTCCCCGTTCGATTCTGCATCTTCTTGACGGGCCTGTTTTGGCCACAGAGCACGGGAGCGAGGTAGCCGAGTCGCTGGAGTTCGTTTGACTTTGGGGCAGCTGTCGTCCATCCCCACCGCCGCTGACGCCCCGCCGCCGTTGAACACCAGCACCACCTCCGCCACTCTACGCCCGACCCGTCCGTCCCTTCGTCTTCGCCGGAGAACCGCCGGAGAATCGCCGTCGCCGACGCCCGAGGCAGCCGCCGCCGTCCTCTGCTTCTGGTGAGCACGCACGCGCACAGGGGCCTTTGGCCAATCACAAACTGCCACGTGGCAGACTGCTACAGGCGCAGCTACAGTGCCGCACAGGAACCAGGGGATTTCTGTTTCTTTTGTTTTCACAGATTTTCATCCAAAAATCAACTAGCTATATCTTTTATTATATAAGTCCAATTTAGGTAGTTCTTTTTCCTATGCACTCACAAAAATCAACACTTTATCACACTACCAACTTTGCACATGTTTGCGCTTTTCAAATTTGAATTCGTTTGAATTTGAATGAAATCTTCCGGAGGCCGTAATTTTCAAACCGCTTATCGGAATCGAGTGATTCTTTTTGCGTTGTGACCATAGTGCAATTTAGGTGCTGTTAAGCTTCTGTTGTTGAGTTTTAAAAATCATTTTCTTGCTGTTGGTTTTATTTTGGTTCTATTTGTGTTTCAATGATTGATTTGTTGAATTGTGTGAAACGTGTAGATTGTCCGGAGTGCGACGCGAACTATTGTCAGGAGTGTGACTTTCTGAACCAGAACCAAGGCAAGTTACATGTTGATCATCCTTTACCTATTATTTTCTATGCATGTAGTTATATCACACTATGAATATATGCATGTATAGGATTACTATATTATTTTTGCTATGATGTTGAGCTATCTTCCCGTCTTTTGCAAATCGTGGTAGTTGTAGTTTGCTATGCTTTGTAGACGGGGGTGGTTCGTGTATACATTGAGTGTATGTGAGGATTATATATATATAACAATTGAGTAGTAACTCAGGATTTAACTCACCTCTGGGCGGAAGTGGTATTGCTTGGTGTTTGAGGGAAGGCATCATGGGGTCTTGCACCTTTTCTAAGGCCTTGCGCCCATGAGAGTGCACCCTAAGTGGAATGCCGCCCAGGTTCAAAAAGATCAGACAGACTTAGTGACTAGTAGCTTCCATGTGCGGCGATTGGCTATATGGGCTCTGGCTTAGTTGATCAGTTGTTAGAACCCTTGCCCAGACAATGTCGACAGATGTAGCTTATGTAGGTGGGATGTGGCCGCCAGGTGGTTAAGGGAACCTCTTTTGAAAGACTTTGTCTCAATCTTCGGATTGGGTTCAGTGGGTAAAGCGTACTAAACTCTGTAGAGTATTAAAACTAATTATGATTAGCCGTGCCCCCGGTTATGGGTAAATTTGAGCCACTATGCCATTACAGTTGTTGGATGATCTTGACAGATGTGACACTTAATAATATTTGTGGGCAACTTAATAAAAGGGTAGGTTGGAGTTGATTTTGCCAACTCAACCTTGTGTATTTAATTGTAGTAATAAAAGAACTAAATAAATTATTTGACTATTAGGTAGTTATTAGGATAAAATCAGCTTTATGCAAAAATAAACCCTCAAGCCTTCCTTTGTTGTACTATGCATATACATGTAGGTCTGTTATTATTACTCCTGTGTAACTTGCCAATACATTCAAAGTATTGACCTATATGGCTGCAACGTCTCATGTAGGATATTCAGACGAAGAGTAAGGTACCTTTAGGGTCGCGAGTCTGCACTCAGCATCGCCAGTGGGCTATGATGGGACTCATTGTTATTTGCTGCTACATTTCCGCTGTTTGATTGAATAAAGCTAGCCAAGTGCTATGCAGATTATTTTATTTTATATATTCTGGATCATACGATGTAATAAATGATGCACTTGGTATTCTGGTATTCATCTATACTGTGTGTGCTAGCGAGTTCGATCCAGGGACTAGCACGGTAAGCACAGAGACTCAAATCCTTCGAGATTTGGTCGTTACACCTGGTGTGGCGATGTGCGGCGCCACGGTCCCCGCGGGATGGTGGTGCTCGGCCCGGCGGCATCTTGGTGGTGCTCCGACAGCTCCTGGTGCTGTGGATCCGGCGGATGGTGGGGGGCGGCAGCTCCGGGCGTGCGTGGCTGGCTCTGGCCGGCCCTGGGTTCTTCGGATCTGGCTGCTTCGTTGCGGCGAGAGGCTGTTTGGTGGTCCGGCCGGGCTTGGGCTCGGCAGACAGTGTGGCAACGCCGGGCGAAAGCTCTGCCTTGGGCTTCTAGCCGGGGCCGGCGACGACGACACACTCGGCTGCCGCGCTCTTCTTGAAGACGTCGTCGAGGTGTGCTGTCTGCCCTGCTTGTGTCTCCGGTCGGTGAGACCAGTGGTGTGATGGTGGCTTCTGCTTGGCCATGGCGCGATGGCTTCGTGGGAGGTGTGCGGGTCAGCGGAGGTGCAGTGCGTGAGGGTATGGTGTTGGGCGGTGCTCCGGGCGAAGGCTTGCCGGGTTTCTATCGGCTGACGGCGTCGGCGTCTGCGGATGTCGTGTCACCTTCTTGGAGGCGCCGTCATGGAGTCCACCCCTGCACATCCTCGGTTCCAGCTCTTCGGGTGAAAGCCTAAGGCCCAGTCGGGTCGGGCGACGGCGTCGGCATCGTCGCTTCCTCTTTTGGGGCGTTGCCTTGAAGAGTATTGGATCCCGTTTGCATTTTCCTTGGGCTGGACGCTCGCGGCATTGCGGTCGGCGGCTGTCTGTCTGGCAATGTGGATGTTGCGCGACTTCTAGTGTGGCAACGATGACGGCTTCGAGCGAAGTTGGCGGCTGCTGAGCTTTGGTAGTCGGTCTCATCCGCGTGTTCGAGGGGTTGCCAGGCCTCATTTGTCTTCCTGAAGTCGGAGCTGCAGAGGAGGTGCTTCCGCGGCAACGATGACACGAGACGGGTGGTCGGCTCCGGTGCCGGCTCGACGCAGACCCAGCGCTTTCCCCCTACAATGCTCGTCAACAGAGTCGGAGCTGCCTGGTCGTCGGCGTGTGCGGTGGACTGTTTGGCATCGACCGACGCAGGCCTCGACGCTTGTTCGTGGTTTTCTCTTCGACGGCGTGTGTGCGTTCTTGTGTGGGTTGCCAGGTCGCCCTGTGTGCCTAGTTTTTGCGGGCATGTTGACGGTTTTCGCCCGGTTTTCCATTAATTAACTGGGCATCTCTCTTCGACCTTTTTTAATGAATCGGGCCCTAAGGCACCGCGTTTCAAAAAAACAGTACCAGCAGATTAGTTTGCTTTGCTGACAGACAAACTAAACTAGCATCAAGTTGTATAAGCAAACAAGTAAAGTACCTATCACGCACTTTAGGACGGAATGAATACAAGCCACGAACATGCAAACAAGTAAAGTTCTACAATCATCTGTAGAGCGGTTGTTACGACGAACAGCGCACCTGGGCAGCATACAAAATATGCAAACTAAGCACAAAGTTATGCAGAACAGAAAACTAGCACCCTCAGAGTTCCTCCTTCAACCCTGCTTCGACAAAATGATGCTGCACATCTTGCAAAACTCTGTGAATTTAACATCATCCACACAACAAAACCTTGTAGGTTGATTCAGGCCTGCAACCATGCAGCTAACTCTGCTTTGGCTGCTAACACCGAGTAAGACTGTAAAGAGCAGTCACTAGTAAAGAGTAGACTAGTTTGCTGACAGCCAAACTAGCAACAGATTACAAGTGGTAGGCATGGCCAACACAAGCGAGTACCTACCACGCTCACCGGGTCCGAATAAATGGAAATCACAGACGTTACAAGTACTGCAATCTTCCCTTTGGTAAACATACAAAAACAGAGAGGCGGTGAAAGGAGCAGGGAACATATACCTGCAAACTAAGCACAAAGTAGAAAGGGTGGGGGAGAGGACTCTACATTGAGTTTCGAGACCCTATAGAACAAAACACTAGTACAGGCGATGGCCTGCAGCTTCAAAGTCACATGCTGCAGGTCTTGCAAACGAGTTTCACGTCACCATGGCTTGTAATTTCAGCTCCTTCTTCAACTCCAACATTTTAAATCATCCAGAACAAAATCTTGCAGGCTGATTGGGCAGTATATGCATGCACTGTCTAGAACTCAATCCTCTGTAAAATGAATGGTGGAAATTATATGATTAGATCCGATTCTAGTGGATATGAGTGATAAGTGCAGGTTCTATATACAGGAGAAACATGCTTTGTTCAGATCAAGAAGAAAAGTTTAACTCACTGGCCTGTACTGCAAACAAATTCCCAAAACAAGGCGAACTCTAGAAATTAGACTACTCGTCTTTGCACTATTGTTATATTTCGCAAAACAAGGCACTTTTGAACAAAAGGGAAATTGCAAATCCAAGTACACGAATTTCTCAGCATTTATGCATGAAAGAACCCACCTAGAAATGCAAGACTGAATACATCAAGAAAAGAAGAAAGATGAAGCATTGCAAAATAAGATTAGAATGACAAAGGGCGTGGCAGGGTACATACCTTCTTTTCTATGCGAGCCAGAAAGGTCTTGGTCTCCTCTAATTCACACCATTCCTTTAGTCCAGGGCAGCTAATTATTTCTAGGTGTTGTAGGTTAGTGAGTTGATGTATTCCCTCAGGAAAAGACTTGATACCATCACATCCAGTCAGATAAAGACTCTTTAGAGAGGTGGGCAGAGCAGATTCCCTTTGTTGGTTGTCAGCCAGCTTCATCTTTCCCTCTGTTTCAGCAACCACGTGCTGTAATGCATCGCAGTTAAAAAGTACTATTTCCTGGAGGCTGGTGAGTTGTTGGATGCTTGCCGGCAAAGACCTCAAGCATCCATTGTTAGATATCCAAAGTTTCTTGAGAGAGGTCAATTCGCCTAGCCACTGTGGCACAACGGATATGCTATGGCAGAAGCCCAGTTCTAGCGATTCAAGCTTTATGAGTTGCCTCATGTTCTCGTTCAACTCCTTTACACCACTGCTATACTGTATATGCAGATTCTTTAGAGATGGGAGCTCACCCAACCATATTGGCAGTTCTTCCATGTCTTCGTCTTGTAGCCGCAGTGTCTTCAAAGAGGATAGATGTTGGGTGATCTCTGGTGAGCCGGTTAGATCGCCACAATTGTTAATAGACAAAGAAGGGAGTCCAGGAAAGTGTCGAAGCAACCTCCGCTCATGCAGAGGCACCTTGCAGTCTCTAACTGACAACCAAGTTGTTACGGCCGTAGAGGCCCACCGGGCAATCTTAACCCACAAGTTATTTTAGGTTAATTCTTATGCAAGTTATCTTAGGTTAATTCTTATGCAAGTTATCTAGGTTATAAATATAGGCTGTAAGACTCTTTTTGGATTAAGCAATAAAGATAGTTCTATCATATTGCCCGGCTCGAGAGGAGCCGGAAACCCTAGCCGCACCTTGCCCTAGCCGCCGCCGCCCTTCTCCTCCCTCGCGACGGCGCCAACGCGCCGGAGCCACCGCCCTCGGTCCCAACCCTCGCTGTCCTGCCCCTACAACCTAAGGAGCAGAGTCGGTAGGAACCCGAGTCCTACCAATTTGGTATCAGGTACCCAGGTTTCAACCATGTCTTCGCCGCCTCCAATTCCGCCACCACCGCCGCTGCCCATCAACTCCACCACCGCCGCTGCCGCCAACTCCACCACCGCTGCCGCTTCATCGTCGGGCGTCACGGCCTCGCTCTCGGTGGGCGCCACGGCGTCGCTCTCGGTGCCGATCTTCCCCGCACCCGGCACCGCGTTGGGCCACGGCCTGCCGCCACCCCCCATCCAACATGCACCGCCGTCGCCTTCCCCCGTGCGGCAGCAGTTTACGCCGGAGGCCATGGCCGGCGTGCTCAACGACTTGGTCATCGCGGTCCAGGGCATCCGCCTCTACTTGGCTAGCCCGTACGGGCCGCCCCTGCAGCTCCATCCGGCCGTGACCACGGGACAGCCGGCGCTGCCATGGTACTCCGTCCCCGCGGCCATCATCGGGGTACCCGGCGCTGCCCTCACCGGCGGCTCCGCCGCCGCCTTGGCCCTAGTGGCTGACGCCAGCGCTCACGGCGCCACCCGCGCCGCCAGCAGCCGCCCAGGGCCCGCAGTGGCCGGCCTACTCCGTCCCTGCGGCCATTGCCGGGGGCTACCCGGCGCTACCATCGCCGGCCGCTTCCACGCCACCCTGGCCCCAGTGGCCGACGCCAGCGCTCGCGGCGCCACCCGCGCCGCCAGCAGCCGCCCAGGGCCCGCAGTGGCCGGCCTGGGCCGCGCCATCCACCACCTCACCGTCCCTCCCGGCGGCCACAGTGCAGGTTCCGCCGCCGCCACCGCCCAGCCCTAGCCTGGGCCGGTCCGCGCCAGGCGGTCTTTCGATCTAGGAGGTCCGGTTCCCATCGTGGCCATCTCCGCTTCCGGGCTGGCTCCACGGGACATCGCCTCCACCGATTTACACGGAGGCCCGGGAGCCGTCGGGTTCCCAGTTGCAGCCCGGGGTGTTGGGCGCCACGGGGACCTATGCCGGCCCTCCAACCATGGACCAAGCACCGTCATCAGCTCTCCGCACCGCCGAGGCAGTGGGCCATGGCGCGCCAAACCAGCAGCCACCCCGGTTCGCCAAGCTCGACTTCACCACTTATGACGGCTCGGACGACCCGCTTAACTGGCTCAACCAGTGTGACCAGTTCTTCCACGGGCAGCGCACACCCGCGTCGGAGCGCACTTGGCTGGCTTCCTACCATCTCCACAGGGCCGCCTAGACATGGTACTATGCCCTCGAGCAGGACGAGGGCAGCTTGCTCCCCTGGGAGCGCTTCCGCGCGCTGTGCCTTCTTCGCTTCGGACCGCCATTACGCGGTAGCCGATTGGCCGAGTTGGGCCGCCTACCTTTCACCTCCACGGTGCAGGATTTCGCCGACCGCTTCCAGGCCCTGGCGAGTCACGCGCCAAGTGTGACGGCCCTACAGCGGGGTGAGCTCATCGTCGGCGGCCTTCCGGATCACATTCGCGTCGACGTGGAGCTTCGCGAACCCCAGGATCTCCAGTCGGCCATGTACTACGCCCGCGCGTTCGAGCGCCGCGCGGTGACCATCCAGCAGGAATCACCGTCCCGGACCACTGGGTCGCTACCAGGGCCGGATTCCGCGCAGGGTCGGCCTGTGCAGGCTTCTGCGGCACCCCTCGCCGCGACCGCGGGACGCCCGTTCCGCCGGCTCACCTCAGCCGAGCTCCTCGAGCGTCGCCGCCAAGGATTGTGCTTCAACTGCGACGAGCCCTACACGCCCGGCCATGCCTGCCCGCGACCCTTCTACCTGGAGGTTGCAGACTACATTCCGGAGGACGCCGTCGCCGCCGACCTGGCCGCCCCAGCTGTCGAGAAGGTGTTTGACGCTGGTTGATCACCCCGAGGAGTTCCGCCAGCGCTTCCCCACCTTACAGCTCGAGGAAGAGCTGTTTGTGCAGGCGGGGAGAAGTGTTACGGCCGTAGAGGCCCACCGGGCAATCTTAGCCCACAAGTTATCTTAGGTTAATTCTTATGCAAGTTATCTTAGGTTAATTCTTATGCAAGTTATCTAGGTTATAAATATAGGTTGTAAGACTCTTTTTGGAGTTAAGCAATAAAGATAGTTCTATCCTATTGCCCGGCTTCAGAGGAGCCGGAAACCCTAGCCGCACCTTGCCCTAGCCGCCGCCGCCCTTCTCCTCCCTCGCGACGGCGCCAACGCGCCGGAGCCGCCGCCCTCGGCCCCAACCCTCGCTGTCCTGCCCCTACAACCTAAGGAGCAGAGTCGGTAGGAACCCTAGTCCTACCACAAGTAGTTACTCTAGATGAAGAGGAAGAAGCACTAGTGTGTGACACAATGCACTCATCCCATGATGATAACACATTATCACTGGATATTATCTCCCATTTTTCAGATTTAGGCAGAGGCCCTTTCATCCTTAGCATTGGGCAACCATGTATTTGCACTTCTGATAGCACATTCTCCTCACCGGTGGAGCATGGAGTGTCCCACTCTTCCAGATTTGCCATATCTCTGAGAACCAATGAGTCTAGGTTTGGTAGTTGGCCCACTACCCAGCCTGGAAAGATGACACTGTTATAACCACATATTTCCAATTCACTCAATGTGCTTGGAGGCACTAGTTTTTCCAGCAACATTTTGTCATCCACAAATCTGTCAACACCTCGAGTCCACTCCAGTTTCAACTCCCGAATTCTTTGCTTTTCCATTAATTTTATACTACGTGCCTCTCCTGCGGACTTCACATTTTCAAGTTCAGTTATCTCCAGCTCAAAAGGATTTGTGGGCTTTAGCAGGACAAGATTGCTGCTAGATCCATCAGCAGCAGCACGCACCACAAAGTGTGGTAATGATATGGTGATGCCACCGAGCTGAGGTATTGCAGAAACAAGGCCACAACCGTTTAAATAAAGAAACCTCAAACTACCAATTGCACTTATACTTTCTGGTAATATTTTCAACAAATAGCAATGTGAGAGGTCCAATGTATGCAGCTTCGTCAGGCTACAAATACTTTCAGGTATTCTTTCAATATTAGTATTCCTAGACAAGTCCAAATGCTCCAGATCGGAAAGATTATTGCATATATGGTTGATGAGACTATCCCAGGTTTTTGCACCATTGAATGTATCTACTGATATGTTTCGCATTCGAGATAGCTTTAAACACCGGAGGTTGGTCAGATCATCTGGCAGTGAAATGAGCTGTGTATCTTGTAAATTCAAATGTTGCAGACTGGTAAACCGACCAAAGATTCATGTACACCATCAACCATATAACAACATGATAAGTCAAGATGGAGCAGATTCTTCAGACTCCCAAATAATCTTGGCATTTTTTTCATATCTCCCCAACCTAATAAGTTTAAGTACTTAAGTTGACTGAATCCGCCCAAAGATTCAGGGAGCTTTTTGAGTCCACATTCCCTCGAAGATAAGTTCAAATACTCGAGTTTTTTGAGGGCACCCAAAAATTCTGCTTCTTTACCACATTCAAGATATGAGCTGCTTGATAAGTTTAAATACTGCAGTTTGGATAGGCTGCCCAGAACTTCTGGTATATCTCCGATATTTGGGCAGTATGACAAGTTCAAATACTCTATTTGTGTGAGGCTCTCCAAGAACACCGATATTCCTTCAACATACGAGCAATTTGATAAATCCAAATGCGCCAACTTTTGTAGCCTTCTGAATGATTTTGGCAGTTTTGTAATTCCGGAACAAGTTGACAAGTCAAGGTACAATAGACCCTCAATTTCTCCAATTGACTCTGGTAATGCTAAGATTGTAGGAGATCCATGAAGGTTCAGGTAAATCAATTTTGAGAGCTTGGTGATACTGTCTGGAATCTTTGTATCTTGGACTCTTGGAGTGTTAAGATATCTCAATTGCTTCAGGTCACCAATACAGTATGCCAGCTTATGTATGGTGCATTCACTTAAGTCCAAGACACGCAAAGATTTGGCAGATGAAAATGCGTCATCATGAAGTTTATATTTGTCACAACCCATAAAACGCAACGCCCTTATCTTGGATAAGTCCGATCCCAATGGCTTGCTACAATCATCTAGCAATGCATAGTGGTAGTGGCTTCTTTCAGCATTATTGACTTTGTCAACAAAAATAATTTCATCCTCCATGACAGATGTTGCTAAATCATGCACCAGGTCATGCATTGTCAACAATATAACATCTTCATCATATAACTCAAAAGTCTGCAACAAAATCATTAAGAACTGTCAGAGTTTTGGATTTTTATATTAAAACAATTTATGACTTCATTCCTTAAATCTAAAACATTTTATGCGTCAACTCCTTTATTAAATACTAAATTTTATTTGTGCCCCCTGCTATTTCCCAAGTTTAGATTCGGTCCTATGTAGGCAGGTGGTAGGCGGCCTCGGCCTCCATGCGAGGTAGCTGCAACAGGCAGCCTGCCTCATCAGATCCGGCGGCAGCAACCACAATTTTTCAGTCTCTCACTAGTACGGAACAACCTATCACATCAGATCCGGCGGCAGCAACCACAATTTCAACCTCTGATCTAGTATATTTATATGTACGAACTTATTCTTAGTTGTACAGAAACGTGTATTTGTCTATTTGACCATTATGTATGAAAGGAATTACAGCAATGCTTTTGTAATGTGAGCTCGCTAGCAGGAAAATTATTATTATACTTTTGGCTGATGCGATTGCCTTGGTTGACCGTCTCACCTATTTTGTTGTGGCTGGTGATCCACATCACAGGCTGGTAACCCACGTTTGATGCATGTGTTCATTGGCGGGTTATTCTGTCCATGTGTGTTAGCTAGAGCTATCTCTGTCCCGCGAGTACCGGTGGCTGGCAAAACCGTTAGTATAATGTACTATCTCTGTAACTTAATATAAAACATTTTTGGTACTGTGACAATGTCAAAAAATGTCTTATATTAAGTTGCGAAGGGAGTATGTCTGAACGGTTCTGTATTTTGTGATGGTACTATCTGGTTTGCATGTATACCAGGGGTGATTCTCCATGATGGTTTTCAAAACAGCATCGAATGGGTGTTTCAGTCCTGAATATCCATAGCCGCTACAGTGAACCAAAATATGTTGGTGTATATTTACGATTAACGTTGTAAAAAGATTGATTCTAAAACAATATTGAAAAAAGAACAGGGAGATTAGCTTCTCGCACCAAGTAATCATGCTAGTCACAGTAAGCCCAATAGCATGTGTAAGTAAGAGACTGTGTTTATGCAAATGCATATGCCACATGTGGATGCGAAGTTGCAAACTAAAGACCTTGGGGTGGGCATTTCTTACAACAGGATATTACGATTTTCCCGCCGGCCTTAGTACTCCCTCAGATCCATATTACTTGTTGCTGCTTTAGTTCAACTTTATACTAGATCAGGGGAGTACTTACTAATGTGTACTTTTTGTTAGTATAGCATGCTGCAGTAAAACCAATAATTGAATATTCTAGGGATGTATTGGGTTGCATTTGTGCGTATCAATCGTTGAGATATTGTCAAAATTATCTCGGAAAGTTGCACTGTAAGCAATGATTAAGTCATGTACTCCAAATCATTCTCGGCGATTTTAGAATTATAGTATAGTTTCAATATCAATCAGGTTGTGTACTTTACAACTATACTTGAGTTAATTACCTTACACCAGTTCCAACAGACTAATGAAAAGAAATCGTAAAAGGTATGAATAAACTCACGGATGGTGACTTGAAAGGATCAAGAAAAGAGAGGCCCAAAAGCTGATTAATGTATCTCTGGCCGAGCTCCCAGGAAGTGAAACCAAGAGAAACCCACTGATGAACAAGATCATCTTTAAGTATCTTATGACCTTTTGGAAATATTGCACAATAGGCAAAGCATAGCTTCAGATACGAAGGCAAAACACTGTAGCTTAACTTCAGTGATGCAAGCACTTGTGTAGAAGATGTATCTTCCAAAGAAGGTGCAGTCCAGATATTACTATCTCTCACTGATTCCCATTGACCAGACTTCATAGATTGCAGCGTGTGTCCAAGTGATTGAGCTGCTAAAGCCACACCCGCACACTTCATTGCAATGACCTTCCCTATTTCCTCCAATTGTTCTTTGTCACCTCTAGATCCAAATGCACTCTTTTGCTTTATAATAGACCAACACATATTATCAGTCAATGGTGCTAATTTGTATGGTTGGATGGTTGACATTTTCTTTGCAATACCTTCACTTCGTGTGGTTGCTATAACAACCATCTTACTGCTCTCCCCAACTTTTAACATATCTTTCAGTTCTTCCAAAAGAGATATGTTGTCTTCCCACAGGTCATCTAAAACAATCAGAATCTTTTTATTGGCAAGGACCTTTTCAAGGGAATTATGGATCATCTGCTTTCCAGTGTACCCACTCTCTTTATCTTTCCCTGATAGCTGTGATATTATAGAATTTCCAATTTTGATCAAATCAAATGTTTGAGACACGTAAACCCACACTTGGGAGTATTCATTGAATTGGGAACTATTGTAAACCATTTTTGCCAAGGTTGTCTTGCCAAGGCCTCCAATGCCATATATAGGAAGGATTGTTTTTTTTAAACGAGGCAAAAGACTTGCCATTTTCATTGATTAAGAAGAAGAGAATTGTCTGGTTAATTGACGGAAAACCGGGCTAAAACCGATACAACACAACCCACATGACATGGGCACCACCGGCAACCTGGCCACCGACATGGGACAGAAGCCACGACGGCACATGCCAACGGATGGCCACACGCGCAAGCAACCGACAGCTCTGACTTTGACGACGAGCAACACAGGGGAAATATCCAGGACTTGTGCCGACCGTGCCGAAAAGAGCACCTCGGACACGCCGGGAAGAACCGACTACTGAAGACCACGCCGCGACCCAAGATTCTCTCGACGCCATCATCGTTGCCAAACAGAAACCAACGCCCCGCCTCAGCAAACCACGCGGCGAAGATGCCACCATCGACTGCGAAGATGCCATCACCCTCCAGTCTCTCAGTCGTAGCCGGCTCCGAGACGATGCCTCCAAGGAGGAGAAAGACGCGAAGACGCCTCCATCGCACGATCCAACGGATCTGAGGTTTCCCTCCGGAGCCCAAGCCGTGAGGAGAAGGAGCAACTCCACGACGACGCTTCCAAGAAAGATCATGGCACCCGCGGGCGCCGCCGTCGCCGGCTCCGGTGAAGACCGAAGCAAGAACCTGTCACCACCGACCGCCGCCCACTGACCACCACCCCTGCCGAGGCCGACCTCACTCTAGCCACGGGATCCCACGATCCACCGCGACCAGATTCGCACCACCTCCTGGCCAGAGCTGCCACCACCATACCCGGGGCCGCCGCCCCGGATCCCAAGAGCCGCCACATCATCGCCATCACCGTCGGCAGGAGCCCGGCCAGGCCCGACGGCATGGAGCCCACATCGCTAATCTGGAGGCAAGGGAGGGCCTGACCAGACTACGACCTCGCCCCAAGCCTAGCCTCGGAGGGCCGGAGGATAGCCAAAGCCGCCGCCGGAAGGCTACAGTCAAGCCGCACCAGATCTGAACCGCCGGAAGCCGGAGCCGCACGAGCAAGATAGAGTGGTCGCAACCGCCTAGCCTCGACCCACCGCTGGACGTCGCGAGGCCGCCGCCGTTGCCGCGCCTATTCGCCACGCCGCCCAGCCGTCGCGCCACCGGAGGAGCAGCCGCCTCCGTGGGACCCGTAGCCTGGACCACCACCAACCCGAGCGGGGGACTGTTGGAAATATGCCCTAGAGGCAATAATAAAAGCATTATTATTATATTTCCTTGTTCATGATAATTGTCTTTTATTCATGCTATAATTGTATTATCCGGAAATCATAATACACGTGTGAATACATAGACCATAACATGTCCCTAGTGAGCCTCTAGTTGACTAGCTCGTTGGTCAACAGATAGTCATGGTTTCCTGACTATGGACATTAGATGTCATTGACAATGGGATCACATCATTAGGGGAATGATGTGATGGACAAGACCCAATCCTAAGCATAGCACAAGATCGTGTAGTTCGTTTTGCTAGAGCTTTTTCAATGTCAAGTATATCTTCCTTAGACCATGAGATCGTGTAACTCCCGGATACCGTAGGAGTGCTTTGGGTGTACCAAACATCACAACGTAACTGGGTGACTATAAAGGTGCACTACAGGTATCTCCGAAAGTGTCTGTTGGGTTGACACGCATCGAGACTGGGATTTGTCACTCCGTATGACGGAGAGGTATCTCTGGGCCCAATCGGTAATGCATCATCATAATGAGCTCAAAGTGACCAAGTGTTTGATCACGAGATCATGCATTACGGTACGAGTAAAGTGACTTGCCGGTAACGAGACTGAACGAGGTATTGGGATACCGACGATCGAGTCTCGGGCATGTAACGTACCGAATGACAAAGGGAATTGTATACGGGGTTGTTCGAATCCTCGACATCGTGGTTCATCCGATGAGATCATCGAGGAGCATGTGGGAGCCAACATGGGTATCCAGATCCCGCTGTTGGTTATTGCCCGAGAGCCGTCTCGGTCATGTCTACGTGTCTCCCGAACCCGTAGGGTCTACACACTTAAGGTTCGGTGACGCTAGGGTTGTATGAATATGAGTATGCAGTATACCGAATGTTGTTCGGAGTCCCGGATGAGATCCCGGACGTCACGAGGAGTTTCAGAATGGTCCAGAGGTAAAGAATTATATATAGGAAGTGGTATTTCGGCCATCGGGAAAGTTTCGGGGTCACCCGGTATTGTACCGGGACCACCGGAAGGGTCCCGGGGGTCCATCGGGTGGGGCCACCCATCCCGGAGGGCCCCATGGGCTGAAGTGGGAGGGGAGCCAGCCCATAGTGGGCTGGTGCGCCCCCCTAGGCCCACCCCCTGCGCCTAGGATTGAAACCCTAGGGTGGGGGGGGGGGGCGCACCACATTCCTTGGGGGGCACTCCTCCCCCCTTGGCCGCCGCCCCCTTGGGAGATTGAATCTCCCAGGGCCGGCGCCGCCCCCCCCCCCTGGGGGCCTATATAAAGGGAGGGGGGGAGAGGGGCTACAGCACCCTGAAGTCCTGGCGCCCCCTCCCCCTGCTACACCTCTTCCTCCTCCGTCGCGTGCTTGGCGAAGCCCTGCCGGAGTGCTGCTGTTCCACCACCACCACGCCGTTGTGCTGCTGCTCGAGCCATCATCATCAACCTCTCATTTCCCCTTGCTGGATCAAGAAGGAGGAGACGTCATGCGTTCCGTACGTGTGTTGAACGCGGAGTTGTCGTCCGTTCGGCGCTAGGATCTCCGGTGATAGGATCACGACGAGAACGACTACTTCAACCCCATTCTTTTGAACGCTTCCGCTCGCGATCTACAAAGTGGTATGTAGATGCATCTCCCTTGACTCGTTGCTTAGATGAACTCATAGATGGATCTTGGTGAAACCATAGGAAATTTTTTTAATTTTCTGCAAGGTTCCCCAACAGTGGCATCATGAGCTAGGTCTATGCGTAGTTCTCTATTGCACGAGTAGAACACAATTTTGTTGTGGGCGTAGATTTTGTCAACTTGCTTGCCGCTACTAGTCTTATCTTGCTTCAGCGGTATTGTGGGATGAAGCGGCCCGGACCAACCTTACACGTACGCTTACATGAGACCGGTTCCACCGACTAACATGCACTAGTTGCATAAGGTGGCTGGCGGGTGTCTGTCTCTCCCACTTTAGTTGAAGCGGATTCGATGAAAAGGGTCCTTATGAAGGGTAAATAGAAGTTGACAAGATCACGTTGTGGTTATTCGTAGGTAAGAAAACGTTCTTGCTAGAACCCAATTGCAGCCACGTAAACGATGCAACAACAATTAGAGGACGTCTAACTTGTTTTTGCAGCAATTGTCATGTGATGTGATATGGCCAGAAGTTGTGATGAATGATGAATGATATATTGTGATGTATGAGATCATGTTCTTGTAATAGGAATCACGACTTGCATGTATGACAACCGCCAGGAGCCATAGGAGTTGTCTTTATTTTTTGTATGACCTGCGTGTCATTGAAGAATGCCATGTAAATTACTTTACTTTATTGCTAAACGCGTTAGCCATAGAAGTAGAAGTAGTCGTTGGCGTGACAACTTCATGAAGACACGATGATGGAGATCATGATGATGGAGATCATGGTGTCATGCCGGTGACGAAGATGATCATGGAGCCCCGAAGATGGAGATCAAAGGAGCTATATGATATTGGCCATATCATGTCACTATTATATAATTGCATGTGATGTTTATTATGTTTATGCATCTTGTTTACTTAGAACGACGGTAGTAAATAAGATGATCCCTTACAAAAATTTCAAGAAGTGTTCTCCCCTAACTGTGCACCGTTGCTAAAGTTTGTCGTTTCGAAGCACCACGTGATGATCGGGTGTGATAGATCCTTACGTTCACATACAACGGGTGTAAGACAGTTCTACACATGCAAAACACTAGGGTTAACTTGACGAGCCTAGCATGTACAGACATGGCCTCGGAGCACGGAGACCGAAAGGTCGAACACGAGTCATATGGAAGATACAATCGACATGAGAATGTTCACCGACGATGACTAGTCCGTCTCACGTGATGATCGGACACGGCCTAGTCGACTCGGATCATGTAACACTCAAATGACTAGAGGGATGTCTAATCTGAGTGGGAGTTCATTAAAATAATTTGATTAGATGAACTTAATTATCATGAACTTAGTCTAAAACTTTTTGCATAATATGTCTTGTAGATCAAATGGCCAACGCTCATGTCAACATGAACTTCAACGCCTTCCTAGAGAAAACCAAGCTGAAAGATGATGGCAGCAACTATATAGACTGGGTCCGAAACCTGAGGATCATCCTCATAGCTGCTAGGAAACAATATGTCCTAGAAGGACCGCTAGGTGACGCTCCCGTCCCAAAGAACCAAGACATTATGAATGCTTGGCAGTCTCGTGCTGATGATTACTCCCTCGTTCAGTGCGGCATGCTTTACAGCTTAGAACCGGGGCTCCAAAAGCATTTTGAGCAACACGGAGCATATGAGATGTTCGAGGAGCTGAAACTAGTTTTCCAAGCTCATGCCCGGGTCGAGAGATATGAAGTCTCCGACAAGTTCGATAGTTGTAAGATGGAGGAAAATAGTTCTGTCAGTGAGCACATACTCAAAATGTCTGGGTTGCACAACCGCCTGTTCCAGCTGGACATTAACCTCCCGGATGAGGCGGTCATTGACAGAATCCTTCAGTCGCTCCCACCAAGCTACAAGAGCTTTGTGATGAACTACAATATGCAGGGGATGGTGAAGACCATTCCTGAAGTATTTTCAATGCTGAAGTCAGCAGAGGTTGAAATCAAGAAAGAACATCAAGTGTTGATGGTCAATAAGACCACTAAGTTCAAGAAGGGCAAGGGTAAGAAGAACTTCAAGAAGGACGGCAGAGATGTTGCCGCGCCCGGTAAGCCAGTTGCCGGGAAGAAGTCAAAGAATGGACCCAAGCCTGAGACTGAGTGCTTTTATTGCAAGGGGAAGGGTCACTGGAAGCGGAACTGCCCCAAATACTTAGCGGATAAGAGGGCCGACAACACCAAAGGTATATTTGATATACATGTAATTGATGTGTACCTTACCAGTACTCGTAGTAACTCCTGGGTATTTGATACCGGTGCCGTTGCTCATATTTGTAACTCACAGCAGGAGCTGCGGAATAAGCGGAGACTGGCGAAGGACGAGGTGACGATGCGCGTCGGGAATGGTTCCAGAGTCGATGTGATCGCCGTCGGCACGCTACCTCTACATTTACCTACGGGATTAGTTTTGAACCTTAATAATTGTTATTTGGTGCCAAGTTTGAGCATGAACATTGTATCTGGATCTCGTTTGATACGAGATGGCTACTCATTTAAATTCGAGAATAATGGTTGTTCTATTTATATGAGAGATATATTTTATGGTCATGCCTCGATGGTCAATGGTGTATTCTTAATGAATCTCGAACGTAGTGTTACACATATTCATAGCGTGAATACCAAAAGATGTAAAGTTGATAACGATAGTCCCACATACTTGTGGCACTGCCGCCTTGGTCACATTGGTGTCAAGCGCATGAAGAAGCTCCATGCTGATGGACTTTTAGAGTCTCTCAATTATGAATCATTTGACACATGCGAACCATGCCTCATGAGCAAAATGACCAAGACTCCGTCCTCCGGAATAATGGAGCGAGCAACCAACTTGTTGGAAATCATACATACCGATGTGTGCGGTCCAATGAGTGTTGAGGCTCGCGGAGGATATCGTTAAGTTCTCACTCTCACAGATGACTTGAGTAGATATGGGTATGTCTACTTGATGAAACACAAGTCTGAGACCTTTGATAAGTTCAAGGAATTTCAGAATGAAGTAGAGAATCAACGTGACCGAAAGATAAAATTATTACGATTGGATCGTGGAGGAGAATATTTAAGTCATGAATTTGGTACACACTTAAGAAAATGTGGAATCGTTTCACAACTCACGCCGCCTGGAACACCTCAGCGAAACGGTGTGTCCGAACGTCGTAATCGCATTCTATTGGATATGGTGCGATCTATGATGTCTCTTACCGATTTACCACTATCATTTTGGGGATACGCTCTAGAGACAACTACATTCACTTTAAATAGGGCACCGTCTAAATCCGTTGAGACGACACCATATGAATTATGGTTTGGGAAGAAACCTAAGCTGTCGTTTCTAAAAGTTTGGGGATGCGATGCTTATGTCAAGAAACTTCAACCTGAAAAGCTCGAACCCAAGTTGGAAAAATGCGTCTTCATAGGATACCCTAAAGAAACCATTGGGTATACCTTCTACTTAAGATCCGAGGGCAAGATCTTTGTTGCCAAGAACGGATCCTTTCTGGAAAAGGAGTTTCTCTCGAAAGAAGTAAGTGGGAGGAAAGTAGAACTCGATGAAGTACTACCTCTTGAACAGGAAAGTAGTGCAGCTCAGGAAAATGTTCCTGTGATGCCTACACCAACTGAAGAGGAAAATAATAATGATGATCAAGGTACTTCGGATCAAGTTGCTACTGAACTTCATAGGTCCACAAGGACGCGTTCCGCGCCAGAGTGGTACGGCAACCCTGTCCTGGAAATCATGTTGTTAGACAATGGTGAACCATCGAACTATGAAGAAGCGATGGCGGGCCCAGATTCCAACAAATGGCTAGAAGCCATGAAATCCGAGATAGAATCCATGTATGAAAACAAAGTATGGACTTTGACTGACTTGCCCGATGATCGGCGAGCGATAGAAAACAAATGGATCTTTAAGAAGAAGACGGACGCGGATGGTAATGTCACCATCTATAAAGCTCGACTTGTCGCTAAGGGTTATCGGCAAGTTCAAGGGATTGACTACGATGAGACTTTCTCTCCCGTAGCGAAGCTTAAGTCCATCCGAATCATGTTAGCAATTGCTGCATACTATGATTATGAGATATGGCAGATGGACGTCAAAATGGCATTCCTTAACGGGCATCTTAAGGAAGAACTGTATATGATGCAGCCGGAGGGTTTTGTCGATCCTAAGAATGCTAACAAAGTATGCAAGCTCCAGCGATCCATTTATGGGCTGGTGCAAGCATCTCGGAGTTGGAACATTCGCTTTGATGAGATGATCAAAGCGTTTGGGTATATGCAGACTTATGGAGAAGCCTGCGTTTACAAGAAAGTGAGTGAGAGCTCTGTAGCATTTCTCATATTATATGTAGATGACATACTTTTGATGGGAAATGATATAGAATTCTTGGACAACATTAAGGCCTACTTGAATAAGTGTTTTTCAATGAAGGACCTTGGAGAAGCTGCTTATATATTAGGCATCAAGATCTATAGAGATAGATCGAGACGCCTCATAGGTCTTTCACAAAGCACATACCTTGATAAGATTTTGAAGAAGTTCAAAATGAATCAGTCCAAGAAGGGGTTCTTGCCTGTATTGCAAGGTTGAGATTGAGCTCGGCTCAATGCCCGACCACGGCAAAAGATAAAGAAGAGATGAGCGTCATCTCCTATGCCTCAGCCATAGGATCTATTATGTATGCCATGATGTGTACCAGACCTGATGTAAACCTTACCGTAAGTTTGGTAGGAAGGTACCAAAGTAATCCCGGCAAGGAACACTGGACAGCGGTCAAGAATATCCTAAAGTACCTGAAAAGGACGAAGGACATGTTTCTCATTTATGGAGGTGATGAAGAGCTCGTCGTAAAGGGTTACGTCGAAGCTAGCTTCGACACAGATCTGGATACTCTAAGTCACAAACCGGATACGTGTATATGTTGAATGGTGGAGCAGTAAGCTGGTGCAGCTGCAAGCAGAGTGTCGTTGCGGGATCTACATGTGAAGCGGAATACATGGCAGCCTCGGAGGCAGCACATGAAGCAATTTGGGTGAAGGAGTTCATCACCGACCTAGGAGTCATACCCAATGCGTCGGGGCCGATCAAACTCTTCTGTGACAACACTGGAGCTATTGCCCTTGCCAAGGAGCCCAGGTTTCACAAGAAGACCAGGCACATCAAGTGTCGTTTCAACTCCATCCGTGAAAATATTCAAGATGGAGACATAGATATTTGCAAAGTACATACGGATCTGAATGTCTCAGATCCGTTGACTAAACCTCTCTCGCGAGCAAAACATGATCAACACCAGAACTCTATGGGTGTTCGATTCATCACAATGTAACTAGATTATTGACTCTAGTGCAAGTGGGAGACTGTTGGAAATATGCCCTAGAGGCAATAATAAAAGCATTATTATTATATTTCCTTGTTCATGATAATTGTCTTTTATTCATGCTACAATTGTATTATCCGGAAATCGTAATACACGTGTGAATACATAGACCATAACATGTCCCTAGTGAGCCTCTAGTTGACTAGCTCGTTGGTTAACAGATAGTCATGGTTTCCTGACTATGGACATTAGATGTCATTGACAACGGGATCACATCATTAGGGGAATGATGTGATGGACAAGACCCAATCCTAAGCATAGCACAAGATTGTGTAGTTCATTTTGCTAGAGCTTTTTCAATGCCAAGTATCTCTTCCTTAGACCATGAGATCGTGTAACTCCCGGATACCGTATGAGTGCTTTGGGTGTACCAAACGTCACAACGTAACTGGGTGACTATAAAGGTGCACTACAGGTATCTCCGAAAGTGTCTGTTGGGTTGACACGGATCGAGACTGGGATTTGTCACTCCGTATGACGGAGAGGTATCTGTGGGCCCACTCGGTAATGCATCATCATAATGATCTCAAAGTGACCAAGTGTTTGGTCACGAGATCATGCATTACGGTACGAGTAAAGTGACTTGCCGGTAACGGGACTGAACGAGGTATTGGGATACCGACGATCGAGTCTCGGGCATGTAACGTACCGAATGACAAAGGAAATTGTATACGGGGTTGTTCGAATCCTCGACATCGTGGTTCATCCGATGAGATCATTGAGGAGCATGTGGGAGCCAACATGGGTATCCAGATCCCGCTGTTGGTTATTGCCCGAGAGCCGTCTCGGTCATGTCTACGTGTCTCCCGAACCCGTAGGGTCTACACACTTAAGGTTCGGTGACGCTAGGGTTGTATGAATATGAGTATGCAGTATACCGAATGTTGTTCGGAGTCCCGGATGAGATCCCGGACGTCACGAGGAGTTTCAGAATGGTCCAGAGGTAAAGAATTATATATAGGAAGTGGTATTTCGGCCATCGGGAAAGTTTCGGGGTCACCCGGTATTGTACCGGGACCACCGGAAGGGTCCCGGGGGTCCACCGGGTGGGGCCACCCATCCCGGAGGGCCCCATGGGCTGAAGTGGGAGGGGAGCCAGCCCATAGTGGGCTGGTGCGCCCCCCTAGGCCCACCCCCTGCGCCTAGGGTTGAAACCCTAGGGTGGGGGGGGGGGCGCACCACATGCCTTGGGGGGCACTCCTCCCCCCTTGGCCGCCGCCCCCTTGGGAGATTGAATCTCCCAGGGCCGGCGCCCCCCGGGGGCCTATATAAAGGGAGGGGGGAGAGGGGCTGCGGCACCCTGAAGTCCTGGCGCCCCCTCCCCCTGCTACACCTCTTTCTCCTCCGTCGCGTGCTTGGCGAAGCCCTGCCGGAGTGCTGATGTTCCACCACCACCACGCCGTTGTGCTGCTGCTCGAGCCATCATCATCAACCTCTCCTTTCCCCTTGCTGGATCAAGAAGGAGGAGACGTCATCCGTTCCGTACGTGTGTCGAACGCGGAGGTGCCGTCCATTCGGCGCTAGGATCTCCGGTGATAGGATCACGACGAGAACGACTACTTCAACCCCGTTCTTTTGAACGCTTCCGCTCGCGATCTACAAAGTGGTATGTAGATGCATCTCCCTTGACTCGTTGCTTAGATGAACTCATAGATGGATCTTGGTGAAACCGTAGGAATTTTTTTTAATTTTCTGCAACGTTCCCCAACAGGGACAAGGCACGCCGAGGCGCGCGCAGTGCACCATCCGCCGAGCCACCGAGCTACCCACTCCGCCACCACAGGGCCCAGCCTCCCCGAGCCCTCGATCCGCCAGAACGCGGTCGCCCGCGCTGGACCCCCCCGCCGTCCGCGCCGCATCTGGTTGCCGTGAGGCCATCGCCGCACCGCCCCTACTCCCGGACCACTGGATCCACGCCAGCCATCGCCGGAGCCGCCCGCTCGCCCGCTGGACCCCGCCGAGCTCACACGCCAGATCCGCCCGTGGGCCACCCTGAGAGAAGCCCTGCCGCCACCCTCCTTGGAGCCTAACCGGGCTTTGCCGGCGGGCTCCTCGGGCGGCGGCGAGGTGCTGGGGCAGAGGGGGGGAGGAAGTAGCCGGCGCCGGTGGTGTTCCCCCGTGTCGCCCGAGAGAGGCATAGGAAGGATTGTGATATCTTTTGTCATGCTATCAGATAAAGAAGCCAATATTATATCTCTCTCCTTAGTCCTCCCAGTGATTTCTGTCTCCGGGGTTGATGGTGTTTCCCGTATATCAGTCACCTTTGGCTCATTGGCATTAGTGCAGTCTGTTAACTTGAATTCCTTGTGTTGATCTGTTATGACCTTCAGGTCGTCCCTCATGTTCTTCATCCTATTGGCCATTGTAATGTTGGGGCCAATTGTGAGACAAGGGATCATGAACGCCAAATATTTTTTGAAGGAGAACTGCAAGAGAGTTGCTTTGTTAGTAAAATACAAAATCACCACCACCCAGCAGTTTAGTATAGTAGGATATTACAAATGCATTCAGCCAACAGAAAATCTTGTTAAAACATTAAGAGGCACATCCGGTTATTTCTAAGAACCTCTGACTGTAACTGCCAAGGTTAAGACCAATGCCACGTTTAATGATGTGCTGAGAACTTGAGCTAAAAAACTGGTATGGAGATGTTTCAGATGCCCGGCCCGAAGGCTGAGGCCTGTCAAAACCATGTCTAGTTCATCCAAGGATTTGGTGCCCAAATTATTATTGTCGAGACTGGGTAACAGATTTTCAAGTGTTGTAAAGATGTGGACTTGTTTATTAGCTGTGTGCATCCTAGCTATTAAGAAGCAGAGTGTGTGCTCATTGTGTTTGTGTCTGCTTGATATTTCATTTGTTGTCGATAAAATCCGTCATTTTGTTGAAAAAAGTGTTGGTGAGGGTGTGGACAATCATAGATCCAAGATCAAGCCGAACAATCTACTAGCAGATTCAACAGCTCAGTATGTTTAAATAATTCTTTTCAGATTGTTTTCAAATACCTATATGGCAGCTCATTTTCTAGCCAAGCAAGCTACTGCTCATTACCCAGATGTGTACCTGGATGCAGCAGACGTAAAGCACTTGTTTCTCAAAAAGAGAAGAGTAGCATACTCACAAATTAAATAACTGTCAATTTACTGCATAAATGCGTACCTTGCGCGCAGATGGCTGGGTGATGGCTTGTGTGTCTGCTTCGAACTCATCAATCATGTCAGAGACCTCATACAAGAAGTCCTTGAGGCGCTTCAGCCAAAGACCCGTCAGTTCGTCGGTGATGGACTGCCTCTCCACGATGCTGGGTTGAAGGTGCTGGGAGGAAGAATGGTAGGGCAGACGATGTCGAGGTGCGTGATGGGATCTTGCTTGCTGAAGTTTGGGTGCTGGATCAGACCTTGGTAATTGCATCAAGACAACAACTCTATGCTCAGTCCTTGTGTGTGTTCAATTTTTTTTACTGAAGAGCTGTACGCATCTCTATGACTTGTATAGTACTCCCTCCGTCCGAAAATACCTGTCATCAAAATGAACAAAAGGTGATGTATCTCGAACTAAAATACGTCTAGATACATCCTCTTTTATCTATTTTGATGACAAGTATTTCCGAACGGAGGGAGTATATTTTTTGTTTCGATCGATACTTAACAGTTGTATGCTTGGTGTGCTAAGGCAGCTCTATATGCACTTGAGTTAGAGCATGGTTAATAATATAGCCAGCTGCTGGCTATATGATGTTGTCATGTTATATATAGTCAAGCTTATAGCCAACAAGTACAATAGCTAGTTATAAATATGTACTATTTTATTGATACATGGCCCATCCCACCCTCTCACAAAGTACCTAGGAGCACGTTCTGCAGCCGGCTGTTAACTAGTAGCCCGCTTCTCTCCTTTCTCCTCTTCTCTCTCTTCCAAATAAGTAAAAATATAATATTTAATGTCTTACAGCCCGCATACATCACCTTATTGTACTTGCTCTTACTAGTGTGGGTAGTTTCGGTGAGTGTGCCGCCTCAAAGCAAACTTTGGCAGACATAACGTGTTTGGTGCCGGAAAGTGCGTGGAGTCATGTGAAGTGCCTTGCACATGCTGCTAAGTGCGTGGAGTAGTTTAAGCATGGTTACAGCTTTTTGTCTTCTTGTTCAGTAATCAAACCGTTGGAATATAGTACTCCCTCGGACCGGAAATACTTGGCCAAGAAAGAGATAAATCTAGATGTATTTTAGTTATAGGTACATCCATCTTTTTCTTTTACACCCATTTAAGAGGAATTGACAGATATAAAGCGTCTAGCTAGAATGCAGTGAGCATCAATGTTCGCTGGCAGCGAAAAGAATATACAAAATGCCTAGGGTGCAGCGAGCATTGGTGAGCATCAGGGTTTTAGAGAAACGCTCATCTCTCCCGGGGAAGCCATCACAGGTAGATACGTACATACAAGATGATACTGTAGGAGGGAGGGAGGCATACTACCAGCACCTGCCTAAGCGAGTTCGGCGATCCAGGTTGAGATCTGCGGCGAAACTGTCATATTGGACACTGGAGGTGCCGAGGTGGCATATATACGTGCTGGTCTATAACCCGGTAGGGAATGCGACGACAGTGCAAGCACTCGGTCAACAGTTGAGAATTGGATATCCTGTACTCTTTTCAGGAACAAGGAACGCAACGTTTCTCGTCATTATCATTAAGGGGAAGAGAGACATTTTACAAGGGCACAGTGGGGCAAGAACAGGCTCATGCCCCACCACAAGACACCGACATTTTACACTCGAGCCAACGCCGCCAAACTCTAAGCCTACTCCTCGCTACTCCCTGTGCGTTGGCGGAAACGTCTTACCCATCTAGGGCGACGTGTTGCATGATAAATAGGCAGGGTGCGAGTCTGGTATACGCGTACATAGTTTGTTGAGATACAACTTGTAGAGGAAGAAATGCAAGAGATAAGAGATCAGAGATAAGCTAGGAAAGAAGTAACAGAATGTATCATATGCGTGCGCCCTAGCTACCTCAATATCTCTATAACAAAATAATCTCTCAACCTTCGGTATGTCACGTATAACATGTGTTTAACACCCTCCCTTAATCACAACTTGCTCAAGTTGAGATTATGTTTGAAGTCCTCAAAGCTTCGTACAGGCAATGCCTTTGTGAATCCATCTGCAACTTGATCTTTGGAGTGCACAAACTGAATGTTAAGTTGATTCTGAGCAACTCTTTCTCTGACAAAATGAAAATCAATTTCTATATGCTTTGTTCTAGCATGAAAAACTGGATTTGCAGAGAGATAAGTAGCACCAAGGTTGTCACACCATAGACATGGAGCTTGTGTGGTTTTCACACCAAGTTCTTTCAACATAGACTGAACCCATATTATCTCTGTTGTAGCATTTGCTAATGCTTTGTATTCTGCCTCTGTGCTTGATCTGGAGACAGCGGCTTGTTTTCGTGCACACCATAATATCAAGTTAGGTCCAAAGAATACAACAAACCCACCAGTTGACCGCATGTCATCCGAGCATCCAGCCCAATCTGAATCAGAAAATGCACTGACAAGTGTAGAGGGTGACTTGCTGAAATTTAGACCAATGCTCAAAGTATGTTTGACATATCTAACTATGCGTTTTGCAGCAGTTAAGTGAACAGTAGTGGGTGCATGAAGGAACTGACAAACTTTGTTAACTGCAAAGAAAATGTTAGGTCTAGTAAGAGTAAGATATTGCAATGCTCCCACTAAACTTTTGTATCTTGTGTTGTCCTCTTGATTCAAGAGTGTCCCTGTAAGAGATAGTTTTTCTGAACTGGATAGTGGAGTAGGAGAAGGTTTACAATTTTTCAAACCAGCCTTTTTTACCAGATCAGTTGCATACTTTTCTTGAGAGAGATGGAGTCCATCTTTGTTTCTCTTTACCTCAATCCCATGAAAGAAATGCAAGTTTCCAAAATCCTTCGAGGCAAAATCTACACCCAAGTCCTTTAAGAGCCCTGTGATTGCTTCATCAGATGAGCTTGTCACAATAATATCATCAACATAGGTGAAGACAAATATGCATGTGTCGGACTTGTTGTAAATAAACAATGAGGTGTCAGACATGGAAGGGACAAAACAAAGTGCCTGCATCTTGTGACAGAGACGAGAAAAATACCATGCCCTTGGAGCTTGCTTTAATCCATATAGTGCTTTATCAAGTTTGCACACATAAGAGGGAGCACTTTTACTTACAAACCCAGGAGGTTGCTTCATGTACACTTCCTCTTCCAGAAAACCATGTAGGAACGCGTTCTGCACATCTAACTGTCTAAAACTCCAGCCCCTGGAAACAGCAATAGACAGGACAAGACGAATGGTAGCAGCTTTTACAACTGGAATGAATGTGTCCTCGTAGTCTATGCCATATCTCTGTTTAAAGCCCTTTGCAACAAGTCTAGCTTTATAACGATCAATGGTTCCATCAGATTTCCTTTTAATCCTGAATACCCACTTGCAGTCAATCAAGTATTTACCTTGTTATGGAGGAACCAAATGCCATGTTTTATTTTTCTTCAATGCCATGTACTCTTCATTCATAGCTTTCTTCCATTGCTCACTACCAAGTGCTTCTTCAACCGTGTTTGGTTCACCTGGTTCTCCTGTAGAAAAAATCATGCCATATTTAACTATATGTTTGTAGTTCATAGGTTTTGTTACCCCTTTTTGTAGTCGTGTGCGCCGTGGTGATGACGTAGCCGAGTCCATAGCTACAGAAGATCCAGCCTCCTGTACAGGAGTTCCAGCCGGAGCTGATCCCGAGGAGGATCCCCTGGGTGCAGCAGCGTGGGCTGTCTTGGAGGGATCTTCTGCGGCTTGTGGCTGAACTGCCTTGCCTGAAGAGGCCAAAGAGGATCCCGGCCTATGGACCGGCCTATCATTGCTCAATGATGGCGAATCAGCGCTGGGAGCCGCGCCAGGGCCCGCGTTGGTGGAGCGAACCGGAGCCCGCCGCTTGTAGCACACCGGCTGGCCGCGGTAGCGCGCGTCGTCCAAGCCATCCACGCGTCGCCAGTTGGCAGCAGGGGATTAGCGCGTCGCTGGGTCCGCATCGCGACCACCGAGAGGCCGCCGCGTGTCGCCTGTGGAGACGGGCGCTGCGGTGCGTGCGCCTACAGCCGCAGCTGCGCCTGCTGCGCTGGATCCCAAGGGAGATCCCGCACCTGCTGCAACAGATCCCGAGGGGGATCGGATTTCTTGACGCTACGCCGATCCTGAGGAGATTTTGTCTCCTGTTTCTGGACACATGAAATAAGGGCCTAAATTTGCTCTGTTTTCATAATTTTCTTCGCCATTCATTCCTATTTCCGTCCCTGTTTCATCAACAGAAGGCTCATGCAACGTATCAACAGGATTAGTCAACAAGTGATCATCAATATCGTTCCCCCCTTGATCACGACCAATGAGATGTGAGGGCAAAAGAAGAATTTCTTTGCGAAGAAGCGCACCGGTGTTAGGATGAAGATCGGCAAAGGGAAACTGTGTTTCATCGAATACAACATCCCTAGAGATGTAGACACGACCCGTGGAGACATCGAGACACTTGACACCTTTGTCTTGGGAACTATAGCCAAGGAACACACGTTTGGTGGAACGAAACATGAGTTTATGTTTGTTGTAGGGACGGAGACTGGGCCAGCAAGCGCACCCAAAAACACGTAGAGATTGATAGTTTGGTTCTTCATGGAGAAGTCTTTCTAGTGGTGTTTCGTTGTTGATGACACGACTAGGAAGGATGTTTATGAGGTGGATGGCTGTGAGAAAAGCCTCATCCCAGAATTTGAGAGGCATGGATGCTCCTGCAAGAAGAGCAAGGCCAAATTCGACTATGTGATGATGTTTTCGTTCAGCTAAGCCGTTCTGCTGGTGTGCATGAGGGCATGATACATGGTGTGATATGCCAAGGGTTTGGAAGAAGGAGTTTAACTTCTCATACTCCCCCAGTCTGATTGGACAACAATGATTTTGCTGTCAAACTTGCGTTCAACAAGAGCTTGGAAGTTTTGAAAAACTTGAAAAACTTCGGATCTATTCTTAAGGAGATAAATCCACGAGAATTTACTAAAGTCATCAATGAAACTAACGTAGTAAGATGTTGGGGAACGTTGCAGAAAATAAAAAATTTCTACGCTTCACCAAGAACAATCTATGGAGTCATCTAGCAACGAGAGAGAGGAGTGCATCTACATACCCTTGTAGATCGCGTGCGGGAGCGTTCAAGAGAACGGGGTTGAGGGAGTCGTACTCGTCATGATCCAAATCACCGAAGATCCTAGCGCCGAATGGAAGGCACCTCCGCGTTCAACACACGTACGGTTGGGAAGATGTCTCCTCCTCCTTGATCCAGCAAGGGGGAAGGAGAGGTTTATGAAGATCCAGCAGCACAACGGCGTGCTGGTGGATGCAGCAGTGATCACGGCAGGGCTTCGCCAAGCTTCTGCGAGAGGGAGAGGTGGTGCGTGGGGAGAGGGAGGCGCTAGGGACTTGGGTGCGGCTGCCCTCCCTCCCCCCTCTTTATATAGGCCCCCTAGGGGGGCGCTGGCCCTAGGAGATGGGATCTCCAAGGGGGGGGCGGCGGCCAAGGGGGTGGCTTGTCCCCCAAGGCAAGTGGAGGCGCCCCCCACCCCTAGGGTTTCCAACCCTAGGCGCAGGGGGGGGGGCAAGGAGGGGCGCACCAGCCCACCAGGGGCTGGTTCCCCTCCCCACTTCAACCCATGGGGCCCTCCGGGATAGGTGGCCCCACCTGGTGGACCCCCGGGACCCTTCCGGTGGTCCCGGTACAATACCGGTGACCCCCGAAACTTTCCCGATGGACGAAACTGCATTTCCTATATATAATTCTTCACCTCCGGACCATTCCGGAACTCCTCGTGACGTCCGGGATCTCATACGGGACTCCGAACAACTTTCGGGTTACTGCATACTCATATCTCTACAACCCTAGCTTCACCGAACCTTAAGTGTGTAGACCCTACGGGTTCGGGAGACATGCAGACATGACCGAGACGCCTCTCCGGTCAATAACCAACAACGGGATATGGGTACCCATGTTGGATCCCACATGCTCCTCGATGATCTCATCGGATGAACCAGGATGTCGAGGATTCAATCAATCCCATATACAATTCCCTTTGTCAATCGGTACGTTACTTGCCCGAGACTCGATCGTCGGTATCCCAATACCTCGTTCAATCTCGTTACCGGCAAGTCACTTTACTCGTATCATAATGCATGATCCCGTGACCATACACTTGGTCACATTGAGCTCATTATGATGATGCATTATCGAGTGGGCCCAGAGATACCTCTCCGTCATACGGAGTGACAAATCCCAGTCTCGATTCGTGCCAACCCAACAGACACTTTCGGAGATACCCGTAGTGCACCTTTATAGTGACCTAGTTACGTTGTGACGTTTGGCACACCCAAAGCACTCCTACGATATCCGGGAGTTGCACAATCTCATGGTCTAAGGAAATGATACTTGACAATTGGAAAAGCTCTAGCGAAACGAACTACACGATCTTTGTGCTATGCTTA
Source organism: Triticum aestivum (assembly GCF_018294505.1). Lineage (NCBI taxonomy): Eukaryota > Viridiplantae > Streptophyta > Magnoliopsida > Poales > Poaceae > Triticum > Triticum aestivum. Next base: position 648,503,785 of record NC_057795.1, on the reverse strand, counting down.
GGATTGGGTCTTGTCCATCACATCATTCTCCTAATGATGTGATGCCGTTATCAATGACATCCAATGTCCATAGTCAGGAAACCATGACTATATGTTCATCAATGAGCTAGTCAACTAGAGGCTCACTAGGGACTTGTTATGGTCTATGTATTCACACATGTATTACGATTTCTGGATAATACAATTATAGCATGAACAATAGACAATTATCATGAACAAAGAAATATAATAATAACCATTTTATGATTGCCTCTAGGGCATATTTCCAACAGTCTCCCACTTGCACTAGAGTCAATAATCTAGTTACATTGTGATGTATCGAACACCCATTGCGTTCTGGTGTTGATCATGTTTTGCTCTAGGGAGAGGTTTAGTCAACGGATCTGCCACATTCAGGTCCGTATGCATTTTACAAATATCTATGTCTCCATCTTGAACATTTTCCCAAATGGAGTTGAAGCGACGCTTGATGTGCCTGGTCTTCTTGTGAAACCTGGGCTCCTTGGCAAGTGCAATAGCTCCAGTGTTGTCACAGAAGAGTGTGATCGGCCCCGATGCATTGGGTATGACTCCTAGGTCGGTGATGAACTCCTTCACCCAGATAGCTTCATGCGCTGCTTCCGAGTCTGCCATGTACTCCGCTTCATATGTAGATCCCGCCATGACGCTCTGCTTGCAACTACACCAGCTTACTGCCCCACCATTCAAAATATACACGTATCCGGTTTGTGACTTAGAGTCATCCAGATCTGTGTCGAAGCTAGCGTCGACGTAACCCATTACGACGAGCTCTTCGTCACCTCCATATACGAGAAACATATCCTTAGTCCTTTTCAGGTACTTTAGGATGTTCTTAACCGATGTCCAGTGTTCCATGCCGGGATTACTTTGGTACCTTCCTACCAAACTTACGGCTAGGTTTATATCAGGTCTGGTACAGGTCATGGCATACATGATAAACCCTATGGCTGAGGCATAGGGGACGACACTCATCTTTTCTCTATCTTCTGCCGTGGTCGGGCATTGAGCCGAGCTCAATTTCACACCTTGCAACACAGGCAAGAACCCCTTCTTAGACTGATCCATATTGAGCTTCTTCAATATCTTATCAAGGTATGTGCTTTGTGAAAGACCTATGAGGCGTCTTGATCTATCTCTATAGATCTTGATGCCTAATATGTAAGCAGCTTCTCCAAGGTCCTTCATTGAAAAACACTTATTCAAGTAGGCCTTAATGCTGTCCAAAAGTTCTATATCATTTCCCATCAAAAGTATGTCATCCACATATAATATGAGAAATGCTACAGAGCTCCCACTCACTTTAATGTAAATGCAGGCTTCTCCATAAGTCTGCATAAACCCAAACGCTTTGATCATTTCATTAAAGTGAATGTTCCAACTCCGAGATGCTTGCACCAGCCCATAGATGGAGCGCTGGAGCTTGCATACCTTGTTAGCATTCTTAGGGTCGAAAAAACCTTCCGGCTGCATCATATACAATTTTTCCTTAAGATGACCGTTAAGGAATACCGTTTTGACGTCCATTTGCCATATCTCATAATCATAGTATGCGGCAATTGCTAACATGATTCGGACGGACTTCAGCTTTACTACGGGAGAGAATGTCTCATCGTAGTCAATCCCTTGAACTTGTCGATAACCCTTAGCGACAAGTCGAGCTTTATAGATGGTAACATTACCATCCGCGTCCATCTTCTTCTTAAAGATCCATTTGTTTTCTATCGCTCGCCGATCATCGGGCAAGTCTGTCAAAGTCCATACTTTGTTTTCATACATGGATCCTATCTCGGATTGCATGGCTTCAAGCCATTTGTTGGAATCTGGGCCCGCCATTGCTTCTTCATAGTTAGAAGGTTCACCATTGTCTAACAACATGATTTCCAGGACAGGGTTGCCGTACCACTCTGGTGTGGAACGTGTCCTCGTGGACCTACGAAGTTCAGTAGTAACTTGATCCGAAGTACCTTGATCATCATCATTAGTTTACTCTCTTGTTGGTGCAGGCACCACAGGAACATCTTCCTGAGCTGCGCTACTTATCGGTTCAAGAGGTAGTACTTCATCAAGTTTCACTTTCCTCCCACTTACTTCTCTCGAGAGAAACTCTTTCTCCAGAAAGGACCCATTCTTGGCAACAAAGATCTTGCCCTCGGATCTTAAGTAGAAGGTATACCCAATGGTTTCCTTAGGGTATCCTATGAAGACGCATTTTTCCGACTTGCGTTCGAGCTTTTCAGGTTGAAGTTTCTTGACATAAGCATCGCATCCCCAAACTTTTAGAAACGACAGCTTAGGTCTCTTCCCAAACCATAATTCATACAGTGTCGTCTCAACGGATTTAGACGGTGCCCTATTTAAAGTGAATGTAGCTGTCTCTAGAGCGTATCCCCAAAATGATAGCGGTAAATCGGTAAGTGACATCATAGATCGCACCATATCCAATAGAGTGCGATTACGACGTTCAGACACACCTTTATGTTGAGGTGTTCCAGGCGGCGTGAGTTGTGGAACGATTTCACATTTCCTTAAGTGCGTACCAAATTCGTGACTTAAATATTCTCCCCCACGATCTGATCGTAAGAACTTTATCTTTCGGTCACGTTGATTCTCTACCTCATTCTGAAATTCCTTGAACTTTTCAAAGGTCTCAAATTGAGTTTCATCAAGTAGACATACCCATATCTACTCAAGTCATCAGTGAGAGTGAGAACATAACGATATCCTCCGCGAGCCTCAACACTCATTGGACCGCACACATCAGTATGTATGATTTCCAATAAGTTGGTTGCTCGCTCCATTGTTCCGGAGAACGGAGTCTTGGTCATTTTGCCCATGAGGCATGGTTCGCATGTTTCAAACGATTCATAATCTAGAGACTCTAAAAGTCCATCAGCATGGAGCTTCTTCATGCGCTTGACACCAATTTGACCAAGGCGGCAGTGCCACAAGTATGTGGGACTATCGTTATCAACTTTACATCTTTTGGTATTCACACTATGAATATGTGTAACATTACGCTCGAGATTCATTAAGAATAAACCATTCACCAGTGGAGCATGACCATAAAACATATCTCCCATATAAATAGAACAACCATTATTCTCGGATTTAAATGAGTAGCCATGTCGAATTAAACGAGATCCTGATACAATGTTCATGCTCAAAGCTGGCACTAAATAACAATTATTGAGGTTTAAAACTAATCACATAGGTAAATGTAGGGGTAGCGTGCCGACGGCGATCACATCGACCTTGGAACCATTCCCGACGCGCATCATCACCTCGTCCTTCGCCAGTCTCCGCTTATTCCGCAGCTCCTGCTTTGAGTTACAAATATGAGCAACCGCACCGGTATCAAATACCCAGGAGCTACTACGAGCACTGGTAAGGTACACATCAATTACATGTATATCACATATACCTTTGGTTTTGCCGGCCTTCTTGTCCGCTAAGTACTTGGGGCAGTTCCGCTTCCAGTGACCACTTCCCTTGCAATAAAAGCACTCAGTCTCAGACTTGGGTCCATTGTTTGACTTCTTCCCTGCAACTGGCTTACCGGGCGCGGCAACTCCCTTGTCGTCCTTCTTGAATTTCTTCTAACCCTTGCCTTTCTTGAACTTAGTGGTTTTATTCACCATCAACACTTGATGTTCCTTTTTGATCTCTACCTCTGCTGATTTCAGCATTGAATATACCTCAGGAATGGTCTTTTCCATCCCCTGCATATTGAAGTTCATCACAAAGCTCTTGTAGCTCGGTGGAAGCGATTGAAGGATTCTGTCAATGACCACGTCATCCGGGAGATTAACTCCCAGCTGAGTCAAGCGGTTGTGCAACCCAGACATCTTGAGTATGTGCTCACTAACAGAACTATTTTCCTCCATCTTACAGCTGAAGAACTTGTCGGAGACTTCATATCTCTCGACCCGGGCATGAGCTTGGAAAACCATTTTTAGCTCTTTGAACATCTCATATGCTCCGTGTTGCTCAAAACGCTTTTGGAGCCCCGGTTCTAAGCTGTAAAGCATGCCGCACTGAACGAGGGAGTAATCATCAGCACGAGACTGCCAAGCGTTCATAACGTCTTGGTTCTCTGGGATTGGTGCTTCACCTAGCGGCGCTTCTAGGACATAATCTTTCTTGGCAGCTATGAGGATGATCCTCAGGTTCCGGACCCAGTCCGTATAGTTGCTGCCATCATCTTTCAGCTTGGTTTTCTCTAGGAACGCGTTGAAGTTGAGGTGGACATGAGCGTTGGCCATTTGATCTACAAGACATTTTGCAAAGGTTTTTAGACTAAGTTCATGATAATTAAGTTCATCTAATCAAATTATTCAATGAACTCCCACTTAGACAGACATCCCTCTAGTCATCTAAGTGAAACATGATCCGAGTCAACTAGGCCGTGTCCGATCATCACGTGAGACGGACTAGTCATCATCGGTGAACATCTTCATGTTGATCGTATCTTCTATATGACTCATGCTCGACCTTTCGATCTTCCGTGTTCCGAGGCCATGTCTGTACATGCTAGGCTCGTCAAGTCAACCTAAGTGTATTGCGTGTGTAAATCTGGCTTACACCCGTTGTATTCGAACGTTAGGATCTATCACACCCGATCATCACGTGGTGCTTCGAAACAACGAACCTTCGCAACGGTGCACAGTTAGGGGGAACACTTTTCTTTAAATTATTTCGAGGGATCATCTTATTTAAGCTAGGGTCGTTCTAAGCAAATAAGATGTAAAACATGATAAACATCACATGCAATCAAATAGTGACATGATATGGCCAATATCATATTGCTCCTTTGATCTCCACCTTCGGGGCGCCATGATCATCTTTGTCACCGGCATGACACCATGATCTCCATCATCATGATCTCCATCATCGTGTCTTCATGAAGTTTTCACGCCAACGACTTTGGCTAACGCGTTTAGCAATAAAGTAAAGTAATTTACATGGCGTTCTTCAATGACACACAGGTCATACAAAAATTAAAGACAACTCCTATGGCTCCTGCCAGTTGTCATACTCATCGACATGCAAGTCGTGATTCCTATTACAAGAACATGATCATCTCATACATCACATATATCATTCATCACATCCTTTGGCCATATCACATCACAAAGCACTTGCTGCAAAAACAAGTTAGACGTCCTCTAATTGTTGTTGCAACTTTTTACGTGGCTTCTATAGGTGTCTAGCAAGAACGTTTCTTACCTACGTAAAACCACAACGTGATATGCAAATTTCTATTTACCCTTCACAAGGACCCTTTTCATCGAATCCTCTCAAACTAAAGTGGGAGAGACAGACACCCTCTAGCCACCTTATGCAACTAGTGCATGTCAGTCGGTGGAACCTGTCTCACGTAAGCGTACGTGTAAGGTCGGTCCGGGCCGCTTCATCCCATGATGCCGCGAAGCAAGATAAGACTAGTAGTGGCAAGAAAATTGACAACATCTACGCCCACAACAAGTTTGTGTTCTACTCGTGCATAGTAACTACGCATAGACCTAGCTCATGATGCCACTATTGGGGAACGTTGCAGAAAATAAAAATTTTCTACGCTTCACCAAGAACAATCTACGGAGTCATCTAGCAACGAGAGAGAGGAGTGCATCTACATACCCTTGTAGATTGCGTGCGGAAGCGTTCAAGAGAACGGGGTTGAGGGAGTCGTACTCGTCGCGATCCAAATCACCGGAGATCCTAGCGCCGAACGGACGGCACCTCCGTGTTCAACACATGTACGGTTGGGAAGACGTCTCCTCCTTCTTGATCCAGCAAGGGGGAAGGAGAGATTTATGAAGATCCAGCAGCACGACGGCGTGGTGGTGGATGCAGCAGTGATCACGGCAGGGCTTCGCCAAGCTTCTACGAGAGGGAGAGGTGGTGCGTGGGGAGAGGGAGGCGCCAGGGACTTGGGTGCGGCTGCCCTCCCTCCCCCCTCTTTATATAGGCCCCCTGGGGGGCCGCCGGCCCTAGGAGATGGGATCTCCAAGGGGGGCGGCGGCCAAGGGGGTGGCTTGCCCCCAAGGCAAGTGGAGGCGCCCCCACCCCTAGGGTTTCCAACCCTAGGTGCAGAGGGGGCCCAAGGGAGGCGCACCAGCCCACCAGGGGCTGGTTCCCCTCCCCACTTCAGCCCATGGGGCCCTCCGGGATAGGTGGCCCCACCCGGTGGACCCTCGGGACCCTTCCGGTGGTCCCGGTAATACCAGTGACCCCGAAACTTTCCCGATGGCTGAAACTTCACTTCCTATATATAATTCTTCACTTGCGGACCATTCCGGAACTCCTCGTGATGTCCGGGATCTCATCCGGGACTCGGAACAACTTTCGGGTTACTGCATACTCATATCTCTACAACCCTAGCGTCACCGAACCTTAAGTGTGTAGACCCTATGGGTTCGGGAGACATGCAGACATGACCGAGACGCCTCTCCGGTCAATAACCAATAATCGGATCTGGATACCCATGTTGGCTCCCACATGCTCCTTGATGATCTCATCGGATGAACCACGATGTCGAGGATTCAATCAATCCCGTATACAATTCCCTTTGTCAGTCGGTACGTTACTTGCCCGAGACTCGATCGTCGGTATCCCAATACCTCGTTCAATCTCGTTACCGGCAAGTCACTTTACTCGTACCGTAATAAATGATCCCGTGACCAGACACTTGGTCACATTGAGCACATTATGATGATGCATTACCGAGTGGGCCCAGAGATACCTCTCTGTCATACGGAGTGACAAATCCCAGTCTCGATTCGTGCCAACCCAACAGACACTTTCGGAGATACCCGTAGTGCACCTTTATAGTCACCCAGTTACGTTGTGACGTTTGGCACACCCAAAGCACTTCTACGGTATCCGGGAGTTGCACAATCTCATGGTCTAAGGAAATGATACTTGACAATTGGAAAAGCTCTAGCGAAACGAACTACACGATCTTTGTGCTATGCTTAGGATTGGGTCTTGTCCATCACATCATTCTCCTAATGATGTGATCCCGTTATCAATGACATCCAATGTCCATAGTCAGGAAACCATGACTATCTATTGATCAACGAGCTAGTCAACTAGAGGCTCACTAGGGACTTGTTGTGGTCTATGTATTCACACATGTATTATGATTTCCGGATAATACAATTATAGCATGAAAAATAGACAATTATCATGAACAAAGAAATATAATAATAACCATTTTATTATTGCCTCTAGGGCATATTTCCAACATAAGAGTGTCTACCAACAGAGGTGGGTGTCGGGCCCCAAACATCAGAGAATATAAGTTTCAATGGCTTGGTAGAAACACTAGTGGATATAGGATACGGTAATTGATGACTTTTAGCTCTTTGGCATGAATCACAAATAGTTTCATTATGTCGCTCACCAACAAACGGGAGCTTATTCTTCCTAAGCAGTTTTTCAACTAAAGAAAATGAAGCATGTCCTAAACTACCATACCACCGTGTTGACGAAAGCTTGGCAACACCATAGACTTGTTTTGTTGAATCTTCTACGCACCGAAATCAACGGATAAAGACCTCAAACACATCTACCTCGATAAAGGATTTTCTTCATTACCTGATCCTTAATAAAAAAGAAATAAGGGTGAAACTCGAGGAAGACATGATTATCTAAGGCAATACGATGAACAGAAAGAAGACTTTTGGCGGCACTAGGAACATGCAAGATTTTCTTGAGATGAATATTGTGACTAGGGGTACTAAATATTGAGTGACCAATGTGATTTATCCGCATACCTTCTCCACTGGCCGTGTGAATTTGGTCTTTTCCACGACATATTTCTTTCATGGTGACCTTCTCAAGTTCATTAGTGTTGTGATTGGTGGAGCCGCTATCAACATACCAGTTTGTGTCAATGCCATAGGAGCCATCCGCCGCCGCAGCGATCTTGTCATCATCTTAAGGGTCGTCCTCATCCTCATCATAATGGTACCAGCAGACTTTTGCAGTATGGCCTAGCTTGCCACATATTTGACAGTGAGGCGAGTCCGGACGAGTGAGGCCAGATCCACTGCCTCCGCTGCCGCCACCGCCGCCGCGATAGAGATTTGTTGTTGAAGCGCCCGCCGTTGTTGCCGCTGCCACCAGAGCGCCCCCTGCCACGGGAGGAGCCACGAGAGTGTGCACCACCACGCCGGCGAGTTGCAGCGTTTGCAGACGACTTGAAGGAGTTGCCGCCCGCACCGTGGAACTGAGCCATGCGTTGGTCGAAGTTGCTGAGCATGGCGAAGATCTCATCGAGGGAGGCGGGTGACACACGAGCGTCGAGGGCCGAAACTAGGGGCTGGTACTCCAGATCCAGCCCATGGAGGATGTAGGAGATGAGTTCATCATCCTGGATCGGCTTGCCGGCCGCGGCCAGCTCATCGGTGAGGCCACACATGAAGGCGAAGTAGGCGGCGGCGGATTGAGTACCTTTCTGCGCGTTGATGAGGGAGGTACGGATGTTGTTGACGCGGCTCAGCGGCTGCGACGAGTACATGCCCACCAGCATCATCCAGAGCGCATGCGCCGTGGTGACTGTGGTCACCGTGACCAGCACCTCCTTGGAGAGGTTGCTCAGCAAGTAGCCGAGCACTTGCTGGTCCTCCCGGACCCAGGTAGGGTGGAGAGGGTTGGGCACGAACGTCTCCTTACCATCCTTGTCCTTGGCGGCGAGGAGCTTGACCGGCTCCGGTGATGTGCCGTCGATGAAGCCGAAGACGCCGGCGCCACACAGTTGGGGTGTGATCTGCGTGCGCCACAGCACGTAGTTCGTGCGGGAAAGCTTCTTGATGACCTGCCCATTGAGATTGGACGAGGCGGCGCCGGAGGAGGAAGACATGGTTTTGGCATGGGTGGATTCAATGGAGCTAGATGGGAAGTAGGAAGGCTCTGAATACCATGTGCGTTGGCGGAAACGTCTTACCCATCTAGGGCGACATGTTGCATGTTAAATAGGCAGGGTGCGAGTGTTAAATAGGCAGGGTGCGAGCCTGGCATACACGTACATAGTTTGTTGAGATACAACTTGTAGAGGAAGAAATACAAGAGATAAGAGATAAGAGATAAGCTAGGAAAGAAGTTACAGAATATATCATATGCGTGCGCCCTAGCTACCTCAATATCTCTATAACAAAATAATCTCTCAACCTTCGGTATGTCACATATAACATGTGTTTAACAATCCCTGCCTCTTTGCTCTTGGCCATCCTCCAAAGTTTAGCTCTTTCTTGGCCAGCAGCACAACTCTCTCCACCGCCGTTGCTTTTGCTTTTCAAAGACTCTTGAGTTCAGTTCCAACCATAATTTGCGTATATAGTCCAATGATTAAGATAGTGGTCAGATCCTTGGCTTTCCACGCCCCAAAACCTCTACTCGACGAAAACGCTCATCTACCGTAGACACAAGATTAGTGCCAACCTCAAACTAGCAGCGCCTCTTCCTCTCAGCCTCGCTTGCTTACCAAGTGACAGCCTCTTCGAAGGTCAACTGAACCTAGTTTTAGCGTAAGTTTGGTCCATAAAGTTGTTGGACTTTTGGGTTCAGTATCGAACCGCTGGTAGTAGTAGATTTTGAACAGTCGTTTCGACAAGCAATGAGCTACGGAGAGATCTTTCCAAACCGAAATGTAAACCCACCTGTAAGCCATGATCAACGTTGGATGCTAGGAGCGAGGCACCTGCCTAAGCTAGTATGTCGCTCCAGGTTGAGATCTGTGCAAAAGGAGTCTTGGCTCAGTGGTTCGGCATGCGTTGTGCAGGCTAACGACCCGAGTTCAATTCCTATAATTGACAGGTGACGCACACGGATTTTCTCCCATTTATTGAGAATCAAGCTTGGTGTGTGGTGGACATGAAGAAACATCTTGATACTCGTTTAAAAAAAATTGAAGACCATGTTTATCATGGTACTCATACTAAAATTATTGTATGCATTCCTAGTTGGTGCAGAGACTGGGAAGTGAAAATATCTCCCATTGTAGACGTGCACCTAATCCGGGGACAAGTAGCTCGCTAACCTCATACCCCCTCCGACCCTCGTGGTGCTCCTTAGAGCGATCGAGGGCACAAACCTAACCGTCGGGGCTAGGCCTCCTCCTCCAGCTCCCTCCCTCACTGCCGCCGGTGTTTGCGCCGATCCGGTCGGCGTAGGCGGCGGTGGGGATATCTCTTCTCCTTGCTCGATGTCGCGCGGCGCGGGACGATGGCTTCAGCGATGGTGTCATGCTGATCCAGGGCACGGCGGAGCGGCGGATTCCGGCGGCGGCTCTTGGCAGCGACGGTGGAGTTCGGCGGCGTGGTGTGGCGGTCGGATGGTGTGGCCAGAGGATGGACGTGGGGCTGGGCATGGCCGGCGGCGGCGGCGGCGGCTGGCCCGGATCCTCTATTGGCGGTCGCAACGGCGACGACTGTCCCGGATCCAGCCATGGTGGTGGCGGCATGCCCTCCACCAAGGATGACGTGCCAGGTGGTGGGTCCTTGTGGCGGCGCAGGTGCGACGGATCTTGGTACCCCGTTTGCGAGCTCGTCGCAGGACGCACGTGGCTGCTGGAGCTTCCTCCGGCGTCGAGGGCGCTTGCTGCGGGATCGCGGCGTCGGTTGCCGTTGTATGGGCGACGACAGCGGGATGTTGGGTGCTCCCTGTAGTGCCCGGAATCAGGGTGGCGCCCCTCTTCATCAATGGCGGCGAACTCTGAGGTCATGTGGGTGACTCGGAGTCTGGATATCAAGGTGGTGACGGCCTTCTGAGGCTGGTAGCGGTATGGGTTCGATATGGCTCCACGGGTGACACATGTCACTAGTAGAAAAAGGGCCTAATGTAAAGCACATTAGTCCCGGTTTGTAAATGGACCTGCACTAATGTGACCATTAGTGCCAGTTCCAATGGTTAGGCGGGCGGCGCTCCTTAGTACCAGTTCGTGGCTAACCAGTAGTACTGGTTCGTGCCACGAACCGGTCTTAAATAGGTGGTGGCAGGCTGGTGGCGGGCTGCGGCCCCACCATGACCTCCAGTACCGGTTCATGCCATGATTCGAGACTAGAAGTTCACCTTTAGTCCCCATTCGTCTAACAAACCGGTACTAAAGGTCTTCCTATATAAGCCCCTTCGTCCAGCCCGAGCGCTTTGTTCTTCCCCTTTCCTCTCCTCTATTTTCTTCCTCTTCTGCTCGAGCTCACACTCCATTTTTGCCAAAGTTTGTGAAGATTTGAAGGCACCCATCCATCCAAGTGATCACAAAGGTTAGCAACTTTGTTCTTTGATCCCTCATTGCTAGATTAGCTCTTGCAATGCTCTATAAGTATAGTGATTTGTGGGTTTTATTTTGGGAGGAATTATATGTGGTAGTATTTGATTTATATGCAATTTCAGGTCAAAATAACTTTTAGTTTGCATATGTAGGTGTGGTTTACTTAGTGCCTTCCCGTCTCCGTCATAACAACTGTCGATCGCCCGCACCGTCCCGTCACTGGCTCCATATCATGGTGAGCCTCTTGTTCTTATCTTTTTTTAATATAATAAAAAAATCATGTTTGCGTGATTTAGAAATATAGTTACTCGTATAATTATCTTACCCGTACGTTGTTTGTTATACATGGTGCCATGGTTTTGATATCCGTCCCCGTCGGCCCTCATCCGGGTTATGATTCGGATGTGGTATATTCTCTTTTATAACTATTTGTTGCATTTCGTGTTTATGAAAAATTATGCCCATCAAGTTGACATAGATATTTTTATTTAGGAGGTATGTGAACCGGAAATTCCAACCGACCCTATTGTGGAGAAGTTAAATTTAATTGAAAAAAAAACGAGTACTTTAAAGAAAAATTGGAAAGATTTGAGGGGGAGAAGATGGAATTGGAGTTGCATGTTGTCGATGTCATCGATGATCACAAGATCAAGATGGAGAAAATGCGCTTGAAGATTAGAAAGATTGGAAAATATGTCATCTATAGTTAGGCTTGGTATCATTATGTTGTTGGATCAATTGTTACCTTAGTTGCGATCTTGATCGCATTTGTTGTCGCATTTAAATGCTTTAGCTAGAGAGTTATTTGTATGTTGTTTTATGAGAATAAGTGTTGTATGAACTTTATGTGTGAACTTGTATTAATTTGGTCTTTTCGGTGTTATGTAAATGAAGATGAGCCGGCAATGGATGTACGATGACCGATGCTCTCCCCAGTTCACTAATGGCGTGTGTACTTTTCTGCTTGTGGCTGAGGCAAACAAGCGGGCGAATGGTTTTATGCCTTGTCCATGTGCTGGCTGTAAGAATGATCTGAATTACTCTAAGTCAAGAACCATTCACGTCGACCTGTTTGAGTCCGGTTTCATGCCCCACTATAATGTTTGGACCAAGCACGGAGAAAGAGGGGTTGTCATGGAAGACAATGAAGAATAAGAGGACGATGACAGCTATCCTGGCCATGGGTTCCTTGAATACGATGATACAACAATGGGGGAAGAAGCTGAGCCGACATTGCGGGAAGAAGCTGAAGAAGAGGCATCAGATGAGCCTGCTGATGATCTAGGTCGGGCCATTGCTGATGCAAAGAGAAACTGCGCAAGTGAAAAGGAGAAGAAGAAGTTGCAGCGCATGTTAGAGGATCACAAGAAATTGTTGTACCCGAATTGCGAAGCTGACAAGAAAAGGCTGGGAACCACACTGGAATTGCTGCAATGGAAGGCAGAGAATGGTGTATCTGACAAGGGATTTGGAAAGTTGCTGATAATGTTAAAGAAGCTGCTTCCAAAGGGCAACGAATTACCCGAGAGTACGTACGAAGCAAAGAAGGCCGCCTGCCCTCTAGGATTAGAGGTGCAGAAGATACATGCATGCCCTAATGACTGCATCCTCTACCGCGGTTATTACAAGGATTTGAACATGTGCCCGGTATGTGGTGCATTGCGCTATAAGTTCAGCCGCGATGACCCTGGTGATGTCGAGGGAGAGCGCCCCAGGATAAAAATTCCTGCCAAGGTGATGTGGTATGCTCCTATAATACCATGGTTAAACGTTTGTTCCAAGACAAAGAGCATGCCAAGTCGATGCGATGGCACAGAGAAGACCGTAAGAAACACGAGAAGTTGAGAGTACCAGCTGACGTGTGGCAGTGGAGAAAAATCAAGAAAAAGTACTGGGAGGACTTTGCAGGTGACGCAAGGAACGTATGGTTTGGTATAAGCGCAGATGGCATTAATCCTTTTGGGGAGCAGAGCAGCAACCATAGCACTTGGCATGTGACTCTATGTATGTATAACCTTCCTCCTTGGTTGTGCATGAAGCGAAAGTTCATTATGATGCCAGTGCTCATCCAAGGCCCTAAGCAACCCGGCAACGACATTGATGTGTGTACCTAAGGCCATTAGTTGAAGAACTCTTACAGCTGTGGAATGAAAAAGGTGTACGTGTGTGGGATGAGCACAAACAGGAAGAATTTTACCTACATGTGTTGCTGTTTGTGACCATCAATGATTGGCCTGCTCTTAGTAACCTTTCAGGGCAGACAAACAAGGGATACCGCACATGCACGCACTGTTTGGATGATACCGACAGTATATATTTGAATAATTGTAAGAAGAATGTGTACCTGGGACATCGTTGATTTCTTCCGAGCAGGCATCCCGTAAGAAAGAAAGGCAAGCATTTCGAAGATGAGGCAGATCACCGGACAAAGCCTCGCCATCGTACCGGTGATGATGTACATGATATGGTCTAGGATTTGAAGGCAATCTTTGGAAAGGGTCCTGGCGGACAATCTATTCCGAATGATGCTGACGGAAGCACACTCTATTGGAAAGACCTAGAGGTCCGCTCTGCAATCGACTTGATGCATGTGACGAAGAATCTTTGCGTGACCCTGCTACGTCTTGAGCTTGCGTTGGTTTTCCTTGAAGAGGAAAGGGTGATGCAGCAATAGTAGCGTAAGTATTTCCCTCAGTTTTTGAGAACCAAGGTATCAATCCAGTAGGAGGCTCCTCAAAAGTCCCACGCACCTACACAAACAAACAAAGAACTCGCAACCAACACAATAAAGGGGGTGTCAATCCCTTCACGGCCACTTGCGAAAGTGAGATCTGATAGAGATAGTATGATAAGATAAGTATATTTTTGGTATTTTATAATATAGATTGGAAAAGTAAAGATGCAAGTAAAAGTAGATTGAAAGCTTATATGATAAAAGATAGACCCGGGGGCCATAGGTTTCACTAGTGGCTTCTCTCAAGATAGCATAAGTATTATGGTGTGTAAACAAATTACCGTCGAGTAATTGATAGAAAAGCGAATAATTATGAGATTATCTAGGCATGATCATGTATATAGGCATCACGTCCATGACAAGTAGACCGACTCCTGCCTGGATCTACTACTATTACTCCACAGATCGACCGCTATCCAACATGCATCTAGAGTATTAAGTTCATAAGAACAGAGCAACACATTAAGAAAGATGACATGATGTAGACGGATAAAATCATGCAATATGATATAAACCCCATCTTTTTATCCTCGATGGCAACAATACAATACGTGTCTTGCTGCCCCTGGTTTCACTGGGAAAGGACACCGCAAGATTGAACCCAAAGCTAAGCACTTCTCCCATTGCAAGAAAGATAAATCTAGTAGGCCAAATCAAACTGATAATTCGAAGAGACTTGCAAAGATAACTCAATCATACATAAAAAAATTCAGAGGAGATTCAAATATTTCTCATAGATAAACTTGATCATAAACCCACAATTCATCGGATCTCGACAAACACACCGCAAGAAGAGTTACATCGAATAGATCTCCAAGAAGATCGAGGAGAACATGGTATTGAGATCCAAAAAGGGAGAAGAAGCCATGTAGCTAATAACTATGGACCCGAAGGTCTATGGTAAACTACTCACAACTCATCGGAGGGGCTATGGTGTTGATGTAGAAGCCCTCCATGGTCGATTCCCCCAACGGCGGAGCACCGGCGAAGGCTCCAAGATGGGATCTCGCGGATATAGAAGGTTACAGTGGTGGAAATAGTTTTTCGTTGGCTCCTTCGATGTTCTCGGGGTAGGTGGGTATATATAGGAGGAAGAAGTAGGTCGATGGCTGAGGGAGTCCCAGATTAGGGGGTGTCCGGATGGCCGGACTATGACCTTTGGCCGGACTCCCGGACTATGAAGATACAAGATTGAAGACTTCGTCCCGTGTCCGGATGGTACTTTCCTTGGCGTGGAAGGCAAGCTTGGCAATACGATATGTAGATCTCCTCCCATTGTAACCGATTCTGTGTAACCCTAGCCCTCTCCGGTGTCTATATAAACCAGAGGGTTTTAGTCCGTAGGACGAACAACAATCATACCATAGGCTAGCTTCTAGGGTTTAGCCTCTCTGATCTCGTGGTAGATCTACTCTTGTACTACCCATCTCATCAATATTAATCAAGCAGGAGTAGGGTTTTACCTCCATCGAGAGGGCCCGAACCTGGGTAAAAACATCGTGTCCCTTGTCTCCTGTTACCATCCGCCTAGACGCACAGTTCGGGACCCCCTACCCGAGATCCGCCGGTTTTGACACCGACATTGGTGCTTTCATTGAGAGTTCCTCTGTGTTGTAACCTTTAGGCCTGATGGCTTCTTCGATCATCAACAACGACGCGGTCCAGGGTGAGACTTTTCTCCCCGGACAGATCTTCGTATTCGGCGGCTTTGCACTGTGGGCCAATTCACTTGGCCATCTGGAGCAGATCGAAAGCTACGCCCCTGGCCATCAGGTCAGATTTGGAAGTTTGAACTACACGGCTGACATCCGCGGAGACTTGATCTTCGACGGATTTGAGCCACAGCCGAGCGCGCCGCACTGTCACGATGGGCATGATCTAGCTCTGCCGCCGGACAGTGTCCAGAAGGCCGCTCAGGTGTCCGCTCCGATCCTTAGCTCGGAGCTGACTGCGCCAATCGAGGACGGATGGTTGGACACCGCCTCGGGGGCTGCAATCTCTACGGCGATCGAGCTGAATACCAGCCTTGTCCTGTGCGAAGCTCGTGACTCCAAGGTGCCGGACTCCTTTCTGGACTCCGAGGCTTCCGCACCCCTTCCGATCGGACCCAATTGGGCTCCGATCATGGAGTTCACCACCGCGGACATCTTTCAGCACTCGCCCTTTGGCGACATCCTGAATTCGCTAAAGTCTCTCTCTTTATCAGGAGAGCCCTGACCGGACTACGGTCAGCAAGGTTGGGATGCAGATGACGAAGAAATTCGAAGCACACCCACCACCCACTTCGTAGCCACTGTCGATAATTTAACCGACATGCTCCACTTCGACTCCGAAGACATCGACGGTATGGATGCCGATGAAGGAGACGACCAAGAACTAGCGCCTATAAGGCACTGGAAAGCCACCTCGTCATATGACATATACATGGTGGACAGGGACGACGTGATACTCGACAAGAGATCCAAGTCCACATCCTTTAAACCGGCAGACAAAATAGTCAAAATCCAAGTCCATCCAACGGACCCTACAAAAACAGCCTCCATCGGGGCTCAATTAAACCCTGATGTAGACGCTGCACTATGAGAATTCCTACGCAAAAATTGGGACATTTTTGCCTGGCACCCTTCAGACATGCCAGGAATCCCACGCAGGCTGGCCGAGCACAGCCTAAACATCCTAAAAGGATTCAAGCCTGTTAAGTAGGCTCTTCGGCGTTTCTCTGAACCTAAGAGACAAGCCATGGGAGAGGAGCTAGCCAAACTACTGGAAGCCGGATTCATCAGAGATATAAAACATCCGGACTGGCTAGCAAACCTGGTGATGGTACCAATGAAGGACAAATCCTGGGGCCTATGCGTCGATTTCAAGGACCTCAACAAGGCTTGCCCAAAGGATCCCTTCCCCCTCCCCCGCATTGATCAAATCATCGACGCTACCGCAGAACACGATTCCTTGTGTTTCCTCGACGCATACTCTGGCTACCATCAAATTAAGATGGCAGACCCAGACCAAGCCGCAGCGGCATTTATCACCCCATACGGCCCATTCTGCTTCAACACAATGCCCTTCAGGCTCAAAAACACCGGCGCAAGATATCAGCGCATGATTCAGACATGTCTAGCCAATCAGATCGGCAAAATAGTTGAAGCATACATGGATGACGTGGTCGTCAAAACCAAGCATGTCGAAACTCTAGTAGACGACTTGAGGTTCACGTTCGATAACCTCCGAACATATGACATCAAGCTTAACCCGGAAAAATGTGTTTTCGGCGTACCAGCCGGAAAGCTCTTGGGCTTCATTGTATCCGGTAGAGGAATTGAAGCAAACCCAGCCAAGATCCGAGCTCTGTCACAATTGGATATTCCAAAGGACCTGAAACAAATACAAAAATTGACTGGATGCGTGGCGGCTCTAAGCCTCTTCATCTCCCGCTTGGGAGAAAAGGCATTACCCCTTTATCGCCTCCTCCGGCGCACCGAACACTTCGAGTGGACGGATGCTGCCACGGCCGGACTCGAAGAAATAAAAGCCAAATTGGCAACAAACCCGGTCCTGGCCGCGCCTGACATCGGCGAACCAATGCTATTATATATTGCGGCAACTCATCAAGTTGTAAGCATAGTGCTCGTCGTCGAACGAGAAACAGACGGACACAAATTCCCCCTTCAAAAACTAGTCTACTACGTGTCCACTATCCTCACTCCATGCAAGTCACGATACCCGCATTACCAAAAGATAGCATACGCAGTGTTCATGGCATCCCGGAAGCTACGACACTACTTTCAAGAGTGTTCAATAACAATAGCCTCCGAAGTACCTCTTAATGATATTATAAACAACCGCGACGCAATGGGCCAGATTGCCAAATGGGCCATTGAGCTCCTCCCGTTCGACATAACCTATAAGCCACGGCGAGCTATCAAGTCGCAAGTTTTGGCCGACTTTGTCGCTGAATGGACTGAAGCCGAACTCCCTAAAGAGTACGACACATATTCCAACTATATCATGCACTTCGACGGCTCCAAAATGCTAGCGGGTCTGGGGGCTGGCGTCGTCCTGACGTCCCCAATAGGAGATATAGTTCAATATGTACTCCAGAAAATGTATACAGACTCTAACAATGCAGCCGAATACGAGGCCCTTCTACACGGTCTCCGGATGACAGTCTCCATGGGCATTCAATGCCTAGACGTGCGTGGGGATTCGAACCTCGCGATATCCCAAATAAATGGAGATTTTGATGCCAAGCATCCGAAAATGGCAGCTTATCGCAATGCCGTCCTAAAAATGTCAGCTCGGTTCGAGGGGCTCGAATTTCACCATATAGCCCGGGAAAACAATCAGGCAGCAGACGTCTTGGCACGCATCGGCGCAAAGCGCGATGCAGCCCCCCCCCCCCCCCAACATTTTCTTGGAGAGGCTATTCAAGCCATCCGTACAATGGGAAGGGGAGTCCGGAAATAACAACCCGGATTCAGCCGCACCACCTGACACAGAACATACTGACACAACGGGAGGCTCTGCCAACGAAGTAACATCCTCAGCCCACGTAATAATGGCAGTCATTGCCCCGTGGACAGAACCATTCTTAGGCTACCTAACTAGACAGGAACTCCCCGAGGACCAAAACAAGGCACGCTGCATAGTGCGGCAATCTAAAGCCTACAAAGTCCATGAAGGAGAGCTTTATAAGAAAAGCACCACCGGTGTCCTTCAAAGGTGTATCTCCGAAGAGGAAGGGTGGAAACTTCTAGCTAAAATTCATGCCGGACTCGGCGGGCACCACTCCTCAGCCCGGGCCCTTGTAAGCAAGGCCTTCCGTACTGGATTTTATTGGCCGACGGCCCGGGCAGATGCTCAGGACTTAGTCCAACGATGCGTCGGTTGCCAATTATTTGCTAACCAAAGCCATATGCCACCCACCGCCCTCCAAACTATACCCATCACCTGGCCCTTCGCGGTCTGGGGGCTTGACATGGTCAGACCCCTTAAAGGGGGAACCCACAAGCAAAAATACTTATTGGTCATGTGTCACGCCCAATATGCGACCCTATCCAAAAGGAACTCGAAGGTCCCACCAAGGATAGACCCGCATATTGAAACGCTTTTGCAAGGTGGATATCATTACATCAACATTACATAATAGATAGGGATACATACAAGAGGCTTACAATGCCACACGAATACAACATCACAATACATAAGATCAACATCCGACTACGGATGAAACACAAACAGAAACTCAAACGACATCCACCCTGCTAGCCCAGGCTGCCGACTTGGAACCTATCCCCTGATCAAAGAAGAAGCAGAAGAAGAACTCCAAAACAAGTAACATCGCTCTCGCGTCATGATCATCGCATAACCTGTACCTGCAACTGTTGTTGTAGTAATCTGTGAGCCACAAGGACTCAGCAATCCCATTACCATGGGTATCAAGACTAGCAAAGCTTAATGGGAAAGGAAGGGGTAAAGTGGTGAGGATGCAGCAGCGACTAAGCATATATGGTGGCTAACATACGCAAATAAGAGCGAGAAGAGAGTAAAAGGAACGGTCGTGAAGCTAGCAATGATCAAGAAGTGATCCTGAACTCCTATTTACGTCAAACATAACCCAAAACCGTGTTCACTTCCCGGACTCCGCCGAGAAGAGACCATCACGGCTACACACACGGTTGATGCATTTTAATTTGGATCTGGTGTCAAGTTATCTACAACCGGACATTAACAAATTCCCATCTTCCCATAACCGCAGGCACGGCTTCCGAAAGATTATACCCTGCAGGGGTGTCCCAACTTAGCCCATGATAAGCTCTCGTGATCAACGAAGGATATACCTTCTCCCAGGAAAACCCGATCAGACTCGGAATCCCGGTTTATAAGACATTTCGACAATGGTAAAACAAGACCAGCAAAGCCGCCCGGATGTGCCGACAAATCCCGATAGGAGCTGCACATATCTCGTTCTCAGGGCACACCGGATTGTCCAAACTTCCGGTAGGCCAGCCCAGAGTTGCCCCTGGTGGCCACCGGCGGTTGACAGGTTGGATCAACACTCATGACGAGCATTGGCCCGGGGGGGGGGGTAAAATAAAGATGACCCTCGAGAGCGCGACTCCCAAGGGAAAAAGGGCTAGGTGAGGCAAATCTAAAACCAAGGTTGGGCCTTGCTGGAGGAGTTTTATTTAAAGCGAACTGTCAAGGGGGTCCCATAAATCACCCGACCGCGTAAGGAACGCAAAATCCGGGAACATAACACCGGTATGACGAAAACTAGGGCGGCAAGAGTGGAACAAAACACCAGGCATAAGGCCGAGTCTTCCACCCTTTACCAAGTATATAGATGCATTAATAATATAAGAGATATTGTGATATCCCAACCAAAATCCTGTCCACCATGGAGCAATCTTCAACTTCACCTGCAACTAGCAACGCTATAAGAGGGGCTGAGCAAAAGCGGTAACATAGCGAAACAACGGGTTGCATGGGGAAGGTGTCAAAGGTTAGAGGTTCATGGCAATATGGGAGGCTTGATAAACAGGTGATAGGTAGCGCAGTAAAGCGATAGAACAAAGCAACTTGCATAGGAATGATAGTAGTGAGATCCAGGGTAGCGGTCATCTTGCCTGAAATCCCGCAAGGAAGAAGAACGAGTCCATGAAGAAGATGAACGGATGAAGACGAACCAAGCGTAGACGAACGAATCCTCACGATCGCAACGAAACAGGAACTATCAAAAAGAAGCACACAACATAGTAAACACACCACACATAAACAAGGCATGATGCACAACAAGCATGATGCATGACAAAGCTACATGAAGCTACTCATGGCAAGAAATGATGCAAACAAGAACAACACATCAAAGCAAGTTTAAATGAGGCCGGAAGCAACATATAAAAATTCCGGTAAGTCCTCATATGCATATTTAGAAATTGGTCCAGATCTGAATAAACCTTATGTTCAAGTTGTTAAACAGCAAGTTAAGATGCACCAAGATGATCTACACGAGATTCTAGTCAAGTTACATATAAAGTTCATTTAGTTCGGAGCTACGGCCTAGAAGATATGAGCAAAACAAGATAAACATGGCATTGATGCAAAATGCATACAAACATCAAGAAAACACCTCAAAACATGGATGCAACATGATAATATTAAACTACATGCAATTCTAAGCAAGTTTCATATAGAGCACACTCAAAACGGAGCAGCGGTTCAACACACACACATGAAACAAGTTTAAAGGACAAGCTGTCCAAAACAGCAACTAGGCATATTGCAAGCATCAAAACAATATGCTACAGCATCTGAACATAAAAACAAAAGACATGGGCATGATGTACAGGTAAAGCATAACAAAACATGAACACTGAGCTATCTCCAGAAATCACTAGAACATACTCAAACACACATGACAAGATAGCAAATAATAACAGTTCAGACTTTGCAGAAATTAACATCAGGTTTCAATGTTTAGAGCTATCAAACAACATGTTACAGGAACTTATCATGGCAAACAAAGGCATGGCATGAATCTACTAATTTCATAGAACAAGAGTACCTTACTGACCATGAGCCAAAAAGGATCAGAAAATATGATGGCACCCATGTAAACATAGCAAGTTATATTACAGATTCATACATGGCAGAAACAGAATTATGAAGGCATGTAAATGAGCTTGTGCAACTCACTACAGAGCAATACATGTCATGGCAAGGCAACCAACAGTAAGAAGGCATATTTGTGAAGTTAAGCATGGCAATAGCAAGGTCATAGGGTTCATGGAAGACTATTAACAATTATGGCAACAACTGAACTTAATGTTAACAGGCTGACAGCAACATTATCAAGCAACTTTGGAGCAAGATATGAACAAGCTACAGCAACCTATAAATGCAACCAGGGGCATGGATGGATAGAGCAAGACATGTAGAACAAAACATGTTTAGTGATCATCTCCAGATTATGCATAGAATGACTAGTAGCAACATGTTTACATGGCATCACGAAATAACAGATTCAGTCTAGCAAAACAGCAACAGCAAGTACACTACTTAACAAGCTCGATTCACTCACCACAAGTCATTGCAAGACAAGATAAGCATAGCATCATCAAGAAGACATGTTTATGAAACAAACCAAGGCAAGAACAAGTTCATAACATGCAAGGATCAACTACAACAACCTTGGCAAAATTGAATAACATGTAAACAATCTGCCAGGAAACATTTCGAAGAAAAGTAGAGCACGAAAATGACATGCTAGACTACTCCATAATTGCAAACATGGGCATTGATGGATAGAGAACAACCATATGTTCAAAACACCCTTACTGAAGTATCTCAAAATATGCATGGATCTCTCTGTAGCATCATGTTTAGATGGCATCACAATAACAGCAGAACAGGGACTAAAATCAGTAACATCACGATGCCTAGTTTGCATGCTTGTGCTAGTCACCACATTGATCACAAAAATACACGGTAAGCACCTATGTAAAGAAGACATGACATAGATCAAAACACATGTAGACATCAACCTCGTAGGATGCACACATCAATCATGGCAAAAATGACAAAAGAGCTAGTTCTGTTAACAGGCAGCAGACAACATTATGAAGCACTCTTGCAATGAAGATTCAGGCATCAAGATGAACTCAAATGAACATGATGCAATGGAATGAAATGATGTACTCGTCGAGGTGAACAATTTGACATATTACACGCACGAAACAGAGATACGGATGCAGAGATACGATGCGATGAACATGGCACGAAAATGTTGAAATATTCGGGACTTAGCAGAAAACGGAGGGGGGGTAAGTCAACCTTGTGATCCGGATCTGGATCTGGATCGGGCGGGGCCGGGCTCGCCGGAGCTGGGCGGCGCAGTCGACGAGGGAGGAGGCCGGAGAGGGCGCCGGCGGGGCTGCGGCGAGGGGAGCCAAGGAGGCGCAGGCCAGGGGCCGACGCGGTTCCCCGGAGATGGCGGCGTCCACGGGCGATGGCGGGGCGGCGCGGCGCAGCCGTTGCGGCAACGGCCGGCGGCGGAGCGCGGCCTAGGCGGAACCGGCGGGAGAGGCGAGGGGGCGACCGGAGGCGGGGAAGACGGGAGGCGCGGCGGCGGCATGCCGCGGCGGCGACGGGCGGCGGCCGGAGGCGGCGAGCGGGAGCGGGAGCACCCGCGGGCGGGCGGCGGTGCTCGGCGGCCGGCGGCGGGGCCGAAGGGAGGAGCGGGGCGGTGCGCGCTCGGGCGCCCGCGGGGCAGCGGCGGTGGCGACCCGGGCCGGGGAGGGCCCCGCGCGGGCCTGGGCGGGCCGCAGCGGCGGCGGGTGGCGGCGTGCCACGTGGTAGGCGCGGGCTAGATGGGAGCGGCGGCTGGACGTGTCCGGCCGTCGGCGGACATGTCCGGCGGCACGGAAGGGATGGATCTAGGGTTAGACCTGCGGAAATTTCGGGGGAGGGGCTTATTTATAGTTTCTGGGAGCTAGGAGAGTCCAAATGAGGAGCGGTTTTCGCCCACGCGATCGTGATCGAACGACCGAGAGCATGGAGGAGACTTAGATGGGTTTTGGGCCAGTTTGGAAGGGGTGTTGGGCTGCAAAGAGAAGGGGGTTTTGGGCTACGCGGTTAACCGTTGGAGTACCAAATGACCTCCAAATGGCACGAAACTTGACAGGCGGTCTACCGGTGGTATACCAAGGCCGCTTGACAAACCTCGGGCCATTCCGAGACAGTTTAACACCCGCTCACAACGAAAGACAAAAGGGGGACGCCGGAGGACATAGGAGCGCCGGATTGCAAAACAGACAACGGGGAAAAGGCTCGGATGCATGAGACGAACACGTATGCAAAATGAAATGCACATGATGACATGAAAAAATGCAACACACAAGCAAATGACATGACAACTAACGCGAATAACTGGCAGACATCTGGCGCAACGAATCCGGGGCGTTACAACACTCCTCCACTAACAAGAGATCTCGTCCCGAGATCTTAGGACCGAGACGGAAGGGAAAAAGGGATGAGGTGAAGCAAGAACTCAAGAGAAGAAGCAAAGAATCAAGAGCACTCGAGAAGAAGAGAGGAACGACGAGAATGACGAGAATCGAAAGCTCACGGACTCAGATAGACTATGAAACCACTCCGGTTAGAACGAGATAAGAACGAACAAGACTGAAACAATTTAGGCAGAACTCCGACTGAAACATGGAAAGAATAGAACATGAACTTGAGAGGATGGAATGATACTTGATGAAGAAAATACACAAAACCTCCGAAATAATTGAAAGAATGGAAAGAAATGAACTTAGAAGGAAGGGTTGAACGAAGTTGTTGAGAGAATCAACAACGAAAAGAATAAGCTTGTCGTGGACTTATGGATAACATCTCCAAAATTATGAGGTGATAACCAGCTGCGAACGGAAATGATTTGGATAGCTGAGAAGAACGAAGAAATGCAAAACTCCACTTGAAAAGAATACGGAGAATTAATTGCACTTCGAGAAGCGAGAAGAAAAGATACTTGAACTCCACCAACAAGACTCTTGATGAACACTTGAAGAATGAATTAAATCATGAAGAACCACCATGAAGAACTCCGGTGACAAAAGAATGATGAGATAGTTGAAGGATGAAAGAATAAGATTAAAGCTTGCGATGATTTAGATGGAGGTTCCGACGAAATGACCGAGCAAATTTGAACTCCGGAAAAGAAAAGATGAAAACACTTGAAACTAGAATTTATTCATCAAGAACAAACTCCGAAGGAAGGGATTACTCACTTGGATGAAATAAGAATAAGATTTATTATATGCTTATCCTTCATCAAATTAAATTGATGACAAGCAATGGATTTTGCATACTACTTATTCTCGTTGGAAAAGGATTAAGGGGGAACATAGCCCATAACTTGAGAAAGTCTTCATGAACCACCGGTAGGACTGGAAAGAATGAATGAGCTAAAATGACAATCAAAGAAAAAGAATCTTGAATGAACCACCGTAAGAATTCGAAAATGACTGATGAAAGAGACTGAATCACCAGGAAGAATTAGAAGAACAAATATGCTCGAGGGGATTTAGATACAAGAGAACTGGAAGAGCTCGAGCTGATAAAACAACACTTGAACGGAGCACCGGGATAATTGGATAATGGTAACTGAAACATGAGGACGAAGAATTCTTCTAGAACGATGGCCTCCAGTGAAAAGAAACAGGGAAAACAACTTCTGACATACTCCGGATGGGTAAGAAAAGAATATCTGACAAACTGAATTAAATCGAGAGGATGATATGAAGCTAGAACCACGAATCTTCGAGAGGACGGACAAGATTGAAAGGGAAAACTCTTCTTCGGTCTTCAAATGAGGACGAGAAATACCACCAAAATTACTGAGATACTCCGTGATAATGAAAACCGAAAAGGTTGAGCCAACAATGAATAGAATTTGAAAACAATCTTGGAGAAGGCATGTGACTAATGAAATTCATTCTTACGTCACACTTGAAAAGAATTGAGAATAACTCCGGGGGAATTAGAAGAGCCAGGTAAGATCCTGGAAAAAGACCTGTGGGTTAGGGCCCACTGAAGAGATAACACCGTTGGAAAGGGATGACGAACAAATAGATGAAGCACCGGAAAAATAGAAATATTTGAATGAGGTGACAACCTCGAATTAATTGGAACACAGACGAATCTCCTGAGATGTCTTGCGAACTCCGGAGTGATTGAATGGCGAGAGGCAAACGAGCAAAGAAAACACTTGAGCTGATGGAAAGAATATGATCAATCCGAAAAACATGAATTGAGTCCACCGGAGAAGAAAAAAGAGATGAAGAATATCGAACAAAATGAGAATTCACCGGTTGAAATAATTGACGAAAGACTGAAGAGGCTCCACACGAATGGAATTGATGCTCGAAACAAACTTAAGCTCCGGGAAGAAGAGGGTGGGAGGGTGGGAAAACAAAGGCAACTTGGAAGGGGAAACCGACGAATAACTTGAAGAGAAGACATCGGTTGAAATCATTGAGGAAAGAAAGCAAAGACTTCGCACGAGTAGGATGGATACTCGATTACGGATTCCGGTTCCGAGAAGAAGAAGGGGTGGGCGGGTGGGAAAGAAAACAACTAAGGATTGAACTCAAAGATGAAGAGGCTCGAGTCGACTTGACAAGAAAAGCACCGGATGAAAAGAGCTGAGAACCAACGATCGGAAAACCAACTGCGTGAACCTAAAGAAAAATTTGAAGGGGAAGAGGAGTGATTCAAAACAAGTACATCAAGATTCCTTACCAGAGCGACAAAGGGGCTGAGGAGTAAAAAGAATTCCTACTCTCCGATATAACTAGACTCTGAAAACAGTTTTCCTCTAGACTCAACAACGGCCAAACTACACGATCAATCAAGGGGGGCTCCTAAGGTCGGTCGAGGCTCTGATACCAACTTGTTACGCCCAATATGCGACCCTATCCAAAAGGAACTCTAAGGTCCCACCAAGGATAGACCCGCATATTGAAACGCTTTTGCAAGGTGGATATCATTACATCAACATTACATAATAGATAGGGATACATACAAGAGGCTTACAATGCCACACGAATACAACATCACGATACATAAGATCAACATCCGACTACGGATGAAACACAAACAGAAACTCAAACGACATCCACCCTGCTAGCCCAGGCTGCCGACCTGGAACCTATCCCCTGATCAAGAAGAAGCAGAAGAAGAACTCCAAACAAGCAACATCGCTCTCGCGTCATGATCATCGCATAACCTGTACCTGCAACTGTTGTTGTAGTAATCTGTGAGCCACGAGGACTCAGCAATCCCATTACCATGGGTATCAAGACTAGCAAAGCTTAAAGGGAAAGGAAGGGGTAAAGTGGTGAGGCTGCAGCAGCGACTAAGCATATATGGTGGCTAACATACGCAAATAAGAGCGAGAAGAGAGCAAAGGAACGGTCGTGAAGCTAGCAATGATCAAGAAGTGATCCTGAACTCCTACTTACGTCAAACATAACCCAAAACCGTGTTCACTTCCCGGACTCCGCCGAGAAGAGACCATCACGGCTACACACACGGTTGATGCATTTTAATTCGGATCTGGTGTCAAGTTATCTACAATCGGACATTAACAAATTCCCATCTGCCTATAACCGCAGGCACGGCTTTCGAAAGATTATACCCTGCAGGGGTGTCCCAACTTAGCCCATGATAAGCTCTCGCGATCAACGAAGGATATACCTTCTCCCAGGAAGACCCGATCAGACTCGGAATCCCGGTTTACAAGACATTTCGACAATGGTAAAACAAGACCAGCAAAGCGGCCCGGATGTGCCGACAAATCCCGATAGGAGCTGCACATATCTCGTTCTCAGGGCACACCGGATTGTCCAAACTTCTGGTAGGCCAGCCCAGAGTTGCCCCTGGTGGCCACCGGCGGTTGACAGGTTGGACCAACACTCACGACGAGCACTGGCCCGGGGGGGGGGGTAAAATAAAGATGACCCTCGAGAGCACGACTCCCAAGGGAAAAAGGGCTAGGTGAGGCAAATGTAAAACCAAGGTTGGCCCTTGCTGGAGGAGTTTTATTCAAAGCGAACTGTCAAGGGGGTCCCATAAATCACCCGACCGCGTAAGGAACGCAAAATCCGGGAACATAACACCGGTATGACGGAAACTAGGGCGGCAAGAGTGGAACAAAACACCAGGCATAAGGCCGAGTCTTCCACCCTTTACCAAGTATATAGATGCATTAATAATATAAGAGATATTGTGATATCCCAACCAAAATCCTGTCCACCATGGAGCAATCTTCAACTTCACCTGCAACTAGCAACGCTATAAGAGGGGCTGAGCAAAAGCGGTAACATAGCCAAGCAACGGTTTGCATAGTGAAGGTGTCAAAGGTTAGAGGTTCATGGCAATATGGGAGGCTTGATAAACAGGTGATAGGTAGCGCAGCAAAGCGATAGAACGAAGCAACTTGCATAGCAATGATAGTAGTGAGATCCATGGTAGCGGTCATCTTGCCTGAAATTCCGCAAGGAAGAAGAACGAGTCCATGAAGAAGATGAACGGATGAAGACGAACCAAGCGTAGACGAACGAATCCTCACGATCGCAACGAAATAGGAACTATCGAAAAGAAGCACACAACATAGTAAACACACCACACATGAACAAGGCATGATGCACAACAAGCATGATGCATGACAAAGCTACATGAAGCTACTCATGGCAAGAAATGATGCAAACAAGAACAACACATCAAAGCAAGTTTAAATGAGGCCGAAAGCAACATATAACAATTTCGGTAAGTCCTCATATGCATATTTCGAAATTGGTCTAGATCTGAATAAACCTTATGTTCAAGTTTTTAAATAGCAAGTTAAGATGCACCAAGATGATCTACATGAGATTCTAGTCAAGTTACATATAAAGGTCATTTAGTTCGGAGCTACGGCCTAGAAGATCTGAGCAAAACAAGATAAACATGGCATTGATGCAAAATGCATACAAATATCAAGCAAACACCTCAAAACATGGATGCAACATGATAATATTAAACTACATGCAATTCTAAGCAAGTTTCATATAGAGCACACTCAAAATGGAGCAACGGTTCAACACACACACATGAAACAAGTTTAAAGGACAAGCTGTCCAAAACAACAAATAGGCATATTGCAAGCATCAAAACAATATGCTACAACATCTGAACATGAAAACAAAAGACATGGGCATGATGTACAGGTAAAGCATAACAAAACATGAACACTGAGCTATCTCCAGAAATCACTAGAACATACTCAAACACACATGACAAGATAGCAAATAATAACAGTTCAGACTTTGCAGAAATTAACATCAGGTTTCAATGTTTAGAGCTATCAAACAACATGTTACAGGAACTTATCATGGCAAACAAAGGCATGGCATGAATCTACTAATTGCATAGAATAAGAGTCCCTTACTGACCATGAGCCAAAAAGGATCAGAAAATATGATGGCACCCATGTAAACATAGCAAGTTATATTACAGATTCATACATGGAAGAAACAGAATTATGAAGGCATGTAAATGAGCTTGTGCAACTCACTACAGAGCAATACATGGCATGGCAAGGAAACCAACAGTTAGAAGGAATATTTGTGAAGTTAAGCATGGCAATAGCAAGGTCATAGGGTGCATGAAACACTAGCAACAATCATGGCAACAACTGAACTTAATGTTAATAGGCTGACAGCAACATTATCAAGCAACTTTGGAGCAAGATATGAACAAGCTACAGCAACCTATAAATGCAACCAGGGGCATGGATGGATAGAGCAAGACATGTAGAACAAAACATGTTTAGTGATCATCTCCAGATTATGCATAGAATGACTAGTAGCAACATGTTTACATGGCATCACGAAATAACAGATTCAGCCTAGCAAAACAGCAACAGCAAGTACACTACTTAACAAGCTCGATTCACTCACCACAAGTCATTGCAATACAAGATAAGCATAGCATCATCAAGAAGACATGTTTATGAAACAAACCAAGGCAAGAACAAGTTCATAGCATGCAATGATCAACTACAACAACCTTGGCAAAATTGAATAACATGTAAACAATCTGCCAGGAAACATTTTGAAGCAAAGTAGAGCACGAAAATGAGATGCTAGACAACTCCATAATTGCAAACATGGGCATTAATGGATAGAGAACAACCATATGTTCAAAACACCCTTACTGAAGTATCTCAAAATATGCATGGATCTCTCTGTAGCATCATGTTTAGATGGCATCACAATAACAGCAGAACAGGGACTAAAATCAGTAACATCACGATGCCTAGTTTGCATGCTTGTGCTAGTCACCACATTTATCACAAAAATACACGGTAAGCACCTATGTAAAGAAGACATGGCATAGATCAAAACACATGTAGACATCAACCTCATAGGATGCACACATCAATCATGGCAAAAATGACAAAAGAGCTAGTTCTGTTAATAGGCAGCAGACAACATTATGAAGCACTCTTGCAATGAAGATTCAGGCATCAAGATGAACTCAAATGAACATGATGCAATGGAATGGAATGATGTACTCGTCGAGGCGAACAATTTGACATATTACACGCACGAAACGGAGATACGGATGCAGAGATACGATGCGATGAACATGGCACGAAAATGTTGAAATATTCGGGACTTAGCAGAAAACGGAGGGGGGAGTCAACTTGTGATCCGGATCTGGATCTGGATCAGGCGGGCCGGGCTCGCCGGAGCTGGCGGCGCGGCGACGAGGGAGGAGGACGGAGAGGGCGCCGGCGGGGCTGCAGCGAGGAGCCAAGGAGGCGCAGGCCAGGGGCCGACGCGGTTCCCCGGAGACGGCGGCGTCCACGGGCGATGGCGGGGTGGCGCGGCGCAGCCGTCGCGGCAACGGCCGGCGGCGAAGCGCGGCCTAGGCGGAACCGGCGGGAGAGGCGAGGGGGCGACCGGAGGCGGGAAGATGGGAGGCGCGGCGGCGTGCCGCGGCGCGACGGGCGCGGCCGGAGGTGGTGAGCGGGAGCAGGAGCACCCGCGGGCGGGCGGCGGCGCTCGGCGGCCGGCGGCGGGGCCGAAGGGAGGAGCGGGCGGCGCGCGCTCGGGCGCCCGCGGGCGGCGGCGGCGGCGACCTGGGCCGGGAAGGGCCCCGCGTGGGCCTGGGCGGGCCGCGCGGCGGCGGGTGGCGGCGTGCAACGTGGCAGGCGCGGGCTGGACGGGAGCGGCGGCTGGACGTGTCCGGCCGTCGGCGGACATGTCCGGCGGCGCGGAAGGGATGGATCTAGGGTTAGACCTGTGCAAATTTCGGGGGAGGGGCTTATTTATAGTTTCTGGGAGCTAGGAGAGTCCAAATGAGGAGCGGTTTTCGCGCACGTGATCGTGATCGAACGACCGAGAGCATGGTGGGGACTTAGATGGGTTTTGTGCCAGTTTGGAAGGGGTGTTGGGCTGCAAAGAGAAGGTGGGTTTTGGGCTACGCGGTTAACCGTTGGAGTACCAAACGACCTCCAAATGGCACGAAACTTGACAGGCGGTCTACCGGTGGTATACCAAGGCCGCTTGACAAACCTCGGGCCATTCCAAGACAGTTTAACACCCGCTCACAATGAAAGACAAAAGGGGGACGCCGGAGGACATAGGAGCGCCGGATTGCAAAACGGACAACGGGGAAAAGGCTCGGATGCATGAGACGAACACGTATGCAAAATAAAATGCACATGATGACATGGAAAAATGTAACACGCAAGCAAATGACATGACAACTAAGGCGAATAACTGGAAGACATCTGGCGCAACGAATCCGGGGTGTTACATCATGGTTGACAAATTCACAAAATGGATAGAGGCCAAGCCTGTCAAGACGACCGAATCCGGACCAGTGATAGACTTCATATCAGGGGTCGTACACCGTTACGGCGTCCCCCACAGCATCATCACTGATAACTGCATGAACTTTACGGCCGACGAGGTAAAACTCTGGTGCAAAAACATGGGCATCAAGCTCGACTACGCTTCAGTCTATCACCCACAAACCAATGGTCAAATCGAATAGGCAAATGGTCTAATCATGAGTGGAATCAAACCCAGACCAGTGCGGTCCCTCAAGGAATCTAACACGCACTGGGTAGAGGAGCTCGAGTTCGTACTCTGGGGGCCGCGGACCACGCCGAATCGCACTACCGGATTCACACCATTTTTTATGGTATACGGCGCAGAGGCAGTCCTGCCCTGCGACATAATTCATGACTCACCTCACGTGCGCATGTACGAAGAAAGAGAAGCCGAACTCGATCGGCAGGATAGCTTGGACGCATTGGAGGAGGAGCACGATGTGGCGAAAGCCCGTTCCACATTCTATCAACAGCAGGCTCGAAGATACCAAAGCAGAGAAGTATGGGCCAAAACTTACAATGTTGGCAAATTAGTTCTACGCCTGCCGGACAAGAAAAAGGACAAACTCAAGCCCAAATGGGAAGGTCCCTTCATAATCGACCAAGTCCTGACTGGTGGAGCATACCGTCTGTGAAATGCATCGGATAACCGACTCGAGCCGAACCCATGGAACACAGCACGCCTATGAAGATTCTACGACCAGCGCCGGACTGTGTGTTCGTCTCCTTCCTCTGTCTATTTTTTACACATTAGCTGTCTTATATTTCTCTCCTTCTCCCTCTTTTTCTATTACAGCCTTCTAAGGGCTCGTTTGCGCCTCGCTCGCACATAATTGACGCGCTATCCGCGCTCACTATACCTGTGGGCTTCTTTAACAGAAGCTTGTTTATACGGGCCTCGTGCCCAACACATGTGTCACACTTCTGCATGTACCTTTTATTCACCATTATATGCATCAATATGACTTAAGTTTTGGCCAAGCTGGGTTGCCTGGCTCCTGTGCTTACCCCTACGTTCCCGATTGTTAGGCTAGGTGGTAAAGGGAGCAGCTCTGCGATTGTTACTGTCGGGTCAGCCGGAAGTGTACCTCAGACTGGGTGAAGCCGAAAGCTAGCGTTCTTAAGGGAATATTCGATCGGTGAACTAAAAGATGATTTTTACCTCGTTTATTTATCCGCCCCTAGATGCTTTTCTGCTTTTCGCAGTTTGGACATACACTTTAGGGCATGCCTCCCGGGGAAAGGAACCCCTAATGGAACTATTCTCCCTGGAAGATGTTTCTTACTAACCATGTAATATAACATAACTAGTTGGGGACTTGTCTGATAAAGCACTAATGACCCCTACGCCTGGTCTCCACGCATGCCCCGGTTCTTACATAACCGAGAGGGTATTCGGACACACTCCGGACTATCAGGTCCCGAGGTTGAACGAAAAAGTCCGCCATGACAAACGATCTACAATCCGGCTAGAAGGCATTTTACATGTCATTTTAAATTACATAGTCAATTTGACTGGGTATATTCCTCTTCAATACCATCCAACAGGCTGTCTAGTTTACAGTCCTGTTGGGAATATTTTGCGGCCAACTCTACCTGGCCGTACACTAAACTGACAGGGATCTCCTTCCCATCGGGCCCCACAGGTCCGACCTCGGCCATGTGGTTTGGGTCAGCCTTCATGTACCGCGTCTTCACCATGGCCCAGGCTTCCCTAGCGCCTTGACGGTAGGCCGATATCTTCCATAATCGGAAGCGCCGCCGCGCTCCCTTCATCTTCTCTGCAAGCTCTCCAAGGCCTTCGGGCATGGAGACGGATGGCCACAAGGCCTGGGCGATGCCTTGCATCACCTGCCGAACTCGTTCGTGCAGTTGTGAGAGCTCGGGAAGAAGGTCACCCATAGAACCGGGCATTTCCTCCGCAGGTCGACCTATTAGCATACCTACAGACATAATGCTGTCAATTTGACCTCCTCGCCGAACTCTTCTTTTCATAGTTCGTTCAAGCACTTACTAAAGATGCCGCGTCGAAGCCGCCGATTCTCCATCACGGAGTCCGACAGCTGAGCACGAACATCCTTTAGTTCCTCGCCCAGCTGGGTGTTGGCATCTTGAAGCTTGTTCTTCTCTTGCCTCACCCTTGTAAGCACGCTCTCGCCGGCCTTTAACTGGCGCAAGAGTTGCTGCTTGTCCGGATCCACTCCGGCGCCATCTGCACTGTCATTGTCAGAATTGCACACATGCCGCACTTCACAACATACTTATCTTTCGAAGCGTATATTACCAGAGGGGGTCTCTTTAGCCTTCCCTGTTGCGGCTAGTGCAGCCTCATGTTGGGCTTTGCACTCTTCCAGCTCCTGGGACAGTCGAGTATTCTTTTCTGTAAGAGCCTGCATAACAAATAATCCTTCAATCAGTCATTCTAACTGTTTCAAGTCTCGGGGGCTACTGACATATATAACCATCAAATTTTCTCACCTGTATGTGTTTTACATACTGCTCTGTGGCTCTGGCTAGACCATTTTGAGCGACACGGAGGTACGCGTCTCCCGTATTAAAAGCGTCCAACGCCTCTTGGGAAGGATAAGCGTCACGAAGAACAGTTTGGCGATGCATGTGGTTCATGGCACCCTCTGTTGGAAATATGCCCTAGAGGCAATAATAAATTAGTTATTATTATATTTCCTTGTTCATGATAATTGTTTATTATCCATGCTGTTATTGTATTGATAGGAAACTCAGATACATGTGTGGGTACATAGACAACACCATGTCCCTAGTAAGCCTCTAGTTGACTAGCTCGTTGATCAATAGATGGTTACGGTTTCCTGACCATGGACATTGGATGTCATTGATGACGGGATCACATCATTAGGAGAATGATGTGATGGACAAGACCCAATCCTAAGCCTAGCACAAAGATCGTAGTTCGTATGCTAAAGCTTTTCTAATGTCAAGTATCATTTCCTTAGACCATGAGATTGTGCAACTCCCGGATACCGTAGGAATGCTTTGGGTGTACCAAACGTCACGACGTAACTGGGTGGCTATAAAGGTGCACTACAGGTATCTCCAAAAGTGTCTATTGGGTTGGCACGAATCGAGACTGGGATTTGTCACTCTGTGTAAACGGAGAGGTATCTCTGGGCCCACTCGGTAGGACATCATCATAATGTGCACAATGTGACCAAGGGGTTGATCATGGGATGATGTGTTAGGAACGAGTAAAGAGACTTGCCGGTAACGAGATTGAACAAGGTATCGGTATATCGACGATCGAATCTCGGGCAAGTACAATATCGTCAGACAAAGGGAATTGTATACGGGATCGATTGAGTCCGTGACATCGTGGTTCATCCGATGAGATCATCGTGGAACATGTGGGAGCCAACATGGGTATCTAGATCCCGCTATTGGTTATTGACCGGAGAACGTCTCGGTCATGTCTGCATGATTCCCGAACCCGTAGGGTCTACACACTTAAGGTTAGATGACGCTAGGGTTATAAAGGAAGTTTGTATGTGGTTACCGAATGTTGTTCGGAGTCCCGGATGAGATCCCGAACGTCACGAGGAGTTCCGGAATGGTCCGGAGATAAAGATTTATATATGGGAAGTCCTGTTTTGGTCACCGGAAAAGTTTCGGGTTTTATCAGTAACGTACCGGGACCACCGGGAGGGTCACGGGGTCCACCAAGTGGCGACACCGGCCCCGGAGGGCTGCATGGGCCAAGTGCGGGAGGGGACCAGCCCCTGGTGGGCTGGTGCAGCCCCCCCCCCCCCCACAAGGGCCCAAGGCGCCTAGGGTTGGGGGAGGGGGCGCACCCACCTAACTTGGGGGGCATGTTTCCCCTCTCCCCCCCTTGGCCGCCACCCTAGATGGGATTGGGGGCAGCCGCACCCCTTGGGGTGGAAACCCTAGAGGGGGCGCACCCCTCCCTCTCCCCTATATATAGTTGAGGTCTTGAGGGCTGCCAACACATGAGTTTGACCTCTCCCTAGCGCAGCCCTACCTCTCTCCCTTCTCCTCTCCCGCGGTGCTTGGCGAAGCCCTGCAGGATTGCCACGCTCCTCCATCACCACCACGTCGTTGTGCTGCTGCTGGACGGAGTCTTCCTCAACCTCTCCCTCTCTCCTTGCTGGATCAAGGCATGGGAGACGTCACCGGGATGTACGTGTGTTGAACGCGGAGGTGCCGTCCGTTCGGCACTAGGATCTCCGGTGATTTGGATCACGACGAGTACGACTCCTTCAACCCCGTTCTCTTGAACGCTTCCGCTTAGCAATCTACAAGGGTATGTAGATGCACTCTCCTTCCCCTTGTTGTTGGTTTCTCCATAGATAGATCTTGGTGACACGTAAGAAAATTTTGAATTTCTGCTACGTTCCCCAACAGTGGCATCATGAGCCAGGTTTATTGCATAGATTCTTTGCACGAGTAGAACACAAAGTAGTTGTGGGCGTTGATGTTGTTCAATATGCTTACTGTTACTAGTCCAATCTTGATTCGGCGGTATTGTGTGATGAAGTGGCCTGGACCGACCTTACACGTACACTTACGTGAGACAGGTTCCACCGACTGACATGCACTTGGTGCATAAGGTGGCTAGCGGGTGCCAGTCTCTCCCACTTTAGTCGGAACGGATTGGATGAAAAGGGTCCTTATGAAGGGTAAATAGCAATTGGCATATCACGTTGTGGTTTTTGTGTAGGTAAGAAACGTTCTTGCTAGAAACCCATAGCAGCCACGTAAAACATGCAAACAACAATTAGAGGACGTCTAACTTGTTTTTGCAGGGTATGCTATGTGATGTGATATGGCCAAGAAGAATGTGATGAATGATATGTGATGTATGAGATTGATCATGTTCTTGTAATAGGAATCACGACTTGCATGTCGATGAGTATGACAACCGGCAGGAGCCATAGGAGTTGTCTTTATTTATTGTATGACATGCGTGTCATTGAACAATGCCATGTAATTACTTTACTTTATTGCTAACCGGTAGCCATAGTAGTAGAAGTAATGTGTTGGCGAGACAACTTCATGGAGGCACGATGATGGAGATCATGGTGTCATGCCGGTGACAATGATGATCATGGAGCCCCGAAGATGGAGATCAAAAGGAGCAATATGATATTGGCCATATCATGTCACTATTTGATTGCATGTGATGTTTATCATGTTTATACATCTTATTTGCTTAGAACGACGGTAGTAAATAAGATGATCCCTCATTAAAATTTCAAGAAAGTGTTCCCCCTAACTGTGCACCGTTGCGAAAGTTCGTCGTTTCGAAGCACCACGTGATGATCGGGAGTGATAGATTCTTACGTTCACATACAACAGGTGTAAGACAGATTTACACACGCGAAACACTTAGGTTAACTTGACGAGCCTAGCATGTACAGACATGGCCTCGGAACACAAGAGACCGAAAGGTCGAGCATGAGTCGTATGGAGGATACGATCAACATGAAGATGTTCACCGATGATGACTAGTCCGTCTCACGTGATGATCGGACACGGCCTAGTTGACTCGGATCATGTAATCACTTAGATAACTAGAGGGATGTCTATCTGAGTGGGAGTTCATTAGATGAACTTATTTATCCTGAACACAGTCAAAAAGATCTTTGCAAATTATGTCGTAAGCTCGCGCTTTAGTTCCACTGTTTAGATATGTTCCTAGAGAAAATATAGTTGAAAGTTGACAGTAGCGATTATGCAGACAGTAGAAAGCTTATGTCCTTAACGCACCGCTCAGTGTGCTGAACCCCAAACATCGTCCGTGGATGTTGCGAACATCGGACATACACGTTTTGACAACTACGTGATAGTTCAGTTAAACGGTTTAGAGTTGAGGCACCAACGACTATTTCGAAACGTCGTGGAACATATGAGATGTTTCGAGGGCTGAAATTGAGATTTCAGGCTCGTGCCCACGTCAGAGGTACAAGACCTCCGACTATTTTCTTAGCCTGCAAACTAAGGGAGAAAAGCTCAATCGTTGAGCTTGTGCTCAGATTGTCTGAGTACAACAAATCACTTGAATCGAGTGGGAGTTGATCTTCCAGATGAGAAAGTGATGTTTCTCCAAAGTCATTGCCACCAAGCTGCTAGAGCTTCGTGATGAACTATAACATATCAGGGATAGATATGATGATCCTTGAGGTATTCGCAATATTTAACACCGCGAAAGTAGAAATCAAGAAGGAGCATCAATTGTTGATGGTTGGTGAAACCACTAGTTTCAAGAAGGGCAAGGGCAAGAAGGGATACTTCATGAAACGGCAAAATAGTTGTTGCTCTAGTGAAAACCCAAGGTTGAACCCAAACCCGAGACTAAGTGCTTCTGTAATGAGGGAACGGACACTGGAGCAGAACCACCCTAGATACTTGGTAGATAAGAAGGCTGGCAAAGGTCGATAAAAGTATATTTGATATACATTATGTTAATGTGTACTTTACTAGTTCTCCTAGTAGCACCAGGGTATTAGATACCGGTTCAATTGCTAAGTGTTAGTAACTCGAAATAAAAGCTACGGAATAAACGGAGACTAGCTAAAGGTGAGCTGACAATATGTGTTGGAAGTGTTTCCAAGGTTGATGTAATCAAGCATCGCACGCTCCCTCTACCATCGAGATTGGTGCTAAACCTGAATATTGTTATTTGGTGTTTGCGTTGAGCATAGACGTGATTGGATTATGTCTATCGCAATACAGTTATTCATTTAAGGAGAATAATGGTTATTCTATTTATTTGAATAATACCTTCAATGGTCTTGCACCTAAAGGAATGGTTTATTGAATCTCGATCGTAGTGATACACATTTTCATGCCAAAATATATAAGATAGTAATGATAGTACCACATACATGTGGCACTGAGTCATATTGGTATAAAACGCATGAAGAAGCTCCATGTTGATGGATCTTTGGACTCACTCGTTTTGAAAAGTTTGAGACATGCGAACCATGTCTATTGGTATATATGCATGAAGAAACTACATGCAGATGGATCGTTTGGACTCACTTGATTTTGAATCACTTGAGACATGCAAATCATACCACATGGGCAAGATGACTGAAAAGCCTCGTTTTCAGTGAGATGGAACAAGATAGCAACTTGTTGGAAGTAACACATTTTGATGTGTGTAGTCCAATGAATGTTGAGGCATGCAGTGAATATCGTTATGTACTTACTTCACAGATGATTTGAGTAGATGTTGAGTATATTTACTTGATGAAACACAAGTCTGAATTATTGAATGGTTCAAGTAATTTCAGAGTGAAGTTGAAGATCATTATGACAAGAGGATAAAATGTCTATGATATGATCATAGAGATGAGTATCTGAGTTACGAGCTTTGGCACGCAATTAAGACATTGTGGAAATTGTTTCACAATTAATACCGCCTGGAACACCATAGTGTGATGGTGTGTCCGAACATCATAGTTGCACCCTATTGGATATGGTGCGTACCATGATGTCTCTTATCGAATTACCACTATCGTTCATGGGTTAGGCATTAGAGAAAACCGCACTCACTTTAATAGGGCACCACGTAATTCCGTTGAGACGACACCGTTTGAACTATGGTTTGGAGAAACCTGAGTTGTCGTTTCTTAAAAGTTTGGGGCTGCGACGCTTATGTGAAAAAGTTTCAGGTTGATAAGCTCAAACCCAAAGCGGATAAAATGCATCTTCATAGGACACCCAAAACAGTTGGGTATACCTCCTAATTCAGATACGAAAGCAATAGGGATTGTTTCTTGAACCGGGTCCTTTCTCGAGGAAAGGTTTGTCTCGAAAATTGAGTGGGAGGATGGTGGAGACTTGATGAGGTTATTGAACCGTCACTTCAACTAGTGTGTAGCAGGACACAGGAAGTTGTTCCTGTGGCGCCTAAACCAATTGAAGTAGAAGCTTATGATAATGATCATGAAGTTTCGGATCAAGTCACTACCGTACCTCGTAGGGTGACGAGGATGCGTACTACTTCAGAGTGGTACAGTAATCATGTCTTGAAGGTCATGTTGTTAGACAAAGATGAACCTACGAGCTATGGAGAAGCGATGGTGGTCCCATATTCCAACAAATGGTTAGAAGCCATGAAAACCGAGATAGGATCCATGTATCAGAACAAAGCATGGACTTTGGTGGACTTGCCCGATGATCGGCAAGCCATTGAGATAAATGGATCTTTAAGAAGAAGACGGACGTGGACGGTAATGTCACCGTCTATGAAGCTCTACTTGTGGCAAAGAGTTTTTCACAAGTTCAAGGAGTTGACTACGATGAGATTTTCTCATCCGTAGCGAAGCTTAAGTCTGTCGGAATCATGTTAGCATTAGCTGCATTTATGAAATCTGGCAGATGGATGTCAAAAACGAGTTTCCTTACCAGTTTTCGTAAGGAAAGGTTGTATGTGATATAATCAGAAAGGTTTTTTCGATCCTAAGGATGCTAAAAGATATGCTAGCTCCAGCGATCCTTCTAAGGACTGGAGTAAGCATCTCAGAGTTGGAATGTGTGCTTTGATGAGATGATCAAAGATTTTGGGTTTATACAAAATTCATGAGAAACTTGTATTTCCAAAGAAGTGAGTGGGAGCACTATAGAATTTCTGATGAGTATATGTTGTTGACATATTGTTGATCAGAAATGATGTAGAATTTCTGGAAAGCATATAGGGTTATTTGAAAAGTGTTTTTCAAGGGAAAACCTGGATTGAGCTACTTGAACATTGAGCATCAAGATCTATGAGGATAGATCAAAATGCTTAATAATACTTTCAAATGAGCATGTACCTTGACATGATCTTGAAAGTGTTCAAGATGGATCAGTCAAAGAAGGAGTTCTTTCCTGAGTTGTAAGGTACGAAGTTAAGACTTAAAGCTCGACCACGGCAGAAAAGAGAGAAAGGACGAAGGTCGTCCCCTATGCTTTAGACGTAGGCTCTACAGTATGCTAAGTACCGCACCTGATGTGTGCCTTGCCACATGTCTGGCAAGAGGGTACAAAGGTGATCAAGGAGTGGATCACCACATAGCGGTCAAAATTATCCTTAGAGGAATAAAAATTTGTTTCTTGATTATGGAGGTGATAAAGAGTTCGGCGTAAAGGGTTACGACGATGCAAGCTTTAACACCTATCCGAATGACTCTGAGTAGCAAACCTGATACGTATAGTGGAGCGACCATTTGGAATAGCTCTAAGTGGAGCGTGGAAGTAGCATTTACAATATGACCTAGAGATTTGCGAAGTACATACGGATCTGAATGTTGCAGACCCGTTGACTAAAAACTCTCTTACAAGCAAAACATAATCAAACCCCAGAACTCATTGAGTCTTAATCACATGATGATGTGAACTAGTTTAGTGACACTAGTAAACTCTTTGGATGTTGGTCACATGGTGATGTGACCTGTGAGTGTTAATCACATGGCGATGTGAACTAGATTATTGACTCTAGTGCAAGTGGGAGACTGTTGGAAATATGCCCTAGAGGCAATAATAAATTAGTTATTATTATATTTCCTTGTTCATGATAATTGTTTATTATCCATGCTGTAATTGTATTGATAGGAAACTCAGATACATGTGTGGGTACATAGACAACATCATGTCCCTAGTAAGCCTCTAGTTGACTAGCTCATTGATCAATAGATGGTTACGGTTTCCTGACCATGGACATTGGATGTCATTGATGACGGGATCACATCATTAGGAGAATGATGTGATGGACAAGACCCAATCCTAAGCCTAGCACAAAGATCGTAGTTTGTATGCTAAAGCTTTTCTAATGTCAAGTATCATTTCCTTAGACCATGAGATTGTGCAACTCCCGGATACCGTAGGAATGCTTTGAGTGTACCAAACGTCACAACGTAACTGGGTGGCTATAAAGGTGCACTACAGGTATCTCCAAAAGTGTCTGTTGGGTTGGCACGAATTGAGACTGGGATTTGTCACTCCGTGTAAACGGAGAGGTATCTCTGGGCCCACTCGGTAGGACATCATCATAATGTGCACAATGTGACCAAGGGGTTGATCACGGGATGATGTGTTACGGAACGAGTAAAGAGACTTGCCGGTAACAAGATTGAACAAGGTATCGGTATACCGACGATCGAATCTCGGGCAAGTACAATATCGTCAGACAAAGGGAATTGTATACGGGATCGATTGAGTCCTTGACATCGTGGTTCATCCGATGAGATCATCGTGGAACATGTGGGAGCCAACATGGGTATCCAGATCCCGCTGTTGGTTATTGACCGGAGAACGTCTCGGTCATGTCTGCATGATTCCCGAACCCGTAGGGTCTACACACTTAAGGTTCGATGACGCTAGGGTTATAAAGGAAGTTTGTATGTGGTTACAGAATGTTGTTCGGAGTCCCAGATGAGATCCCGGACATCACGAGGAGTTCCGTAATGGTCCGGAGATAAAGATTTATATATGGGAAGTCCTGTTTTGGTCACCGGAAAAGTTTCGGGTTTTATCGGTAACGTACCGGGACCACCGGGAGGGTCCCGGGGGTCCACCAAGTGGGGCCACCAGCCCCGGAGGGCTGCATGGGCCAAGTGTGGGAGGGGACCAGCCCCTGGTGGGCTGGTGCGCCCCCCCACAAGGGCCCAAGGCGCCTAGGGTTGGGGAAGGGGGCGCACCCACCTAACTTGGGGGGCAAGTTTCCCCTCTCCCCCCTTGGCCGCCACCCTAGATGGGATTGGGGGCAGCCGCACCCCTTGGGGTGGAAACCCTAGAGGGAGCGCACCTCCCTCCCTCTCCCCTATATATAGTTGAGGTCTTGAGGGCTGCCAACACATGAGTTTGACCTCTCCCTGGCGCAGCCCTACCTCTCTCCCTTCTCCTCTCGCGCGGTGCTTGGCGAAGCCCTGCAGGATTGCCACGCTCCTCCATCACCACCACACCATTGTGCTGCTGCTGGATGGAGTCTTACTCAACCTCTCCCTCTCTCCTA
Organism: Triticum aestivum; assembly: GCF_018294505.1. NCBI lineage: Eukaryota > Viridiplantae > Streptophyta > Magnoliopsida > Poales > Poaceae > Triticum > Triticum aestivum. The sequence continues at coordinate 648,461,316 of NC_057795.1, read as the reverse complement.
GCTGGATCAAGGCATGGGAGACATCACCGGGCTGTACGTGTGTTGAACGCGGAGGTGCCGTCCGTTCGGCACTAGGATCTCCAGTGATTTGGATCACGACGAGTACGACTCCTTCAACCCCGTTCTCTTGAACGCTTCCGCTTAGCAATCTACAAGGGTATGTAGATGCACTATCCTTCCCCTTGTTGCTGGTTTCTCCATAGATAGATCTTGGTGACACGTAGGAAAATTTTGAATTTCTGCTACGTTCCCCAACACTCTCCACCTCGGAATTGGTGGCAAACAGCCCGTCCGCATCCTCTGTCGGAGGAGCGTCCAGTGTGCGCCCCATGTTCGCCTCCGCTTCCGGACCCGGCCTTGAAGCCCGGCTGGTGGACATAGTCCGGTGGGCGATCTTCTTCCTGAAGAGAACATGAGCGTTAGTATGCCTTGAGGGCATAAACCCTTGGCATTAAAATTGCACGCCGTACCGTTGCGCCGGCGTCTCGATCAGGTCCGCACTTCTTTTTAGCCTGATGGGCCTCGATGGCCCTTGTTGGCTAGCCGCCGCGGGCTCGGCCCTCCGCCTCAAGGACTTCCCCTGCAAAAAACACCGTTGGTATACGAAAATAAGCACGGATGCATCCTCTTGAAAATACTGGGACTTCGGTCTCAGTTACCTTTGAGGCTGGAAGTAGTCCGGGATAATCGGCCGTAATGGCCACTAAGGTGTTGTCCTTACTCAATTGATGAAACACCCCATCAATTAGCTCCACACATAAGTCTGGGTCCTCTTGGGAGTCCGGGTCGAGGGACCGTTCCGGGTCCTCGGGTTGTGGAGGAGGGCTGTTTATCTCCTTTGAAGTCTGGCGTAGCTCCTGCGTTGAAATTGCTAGACTAAGTACTTAACTATGGGAATATGAAAACGGATGGGCAAGTGAAAGTGTTCGCTTACCCAGCTTGGAGGATTGTACATAGAAAATCCGCCCTGTGGGTTGACGCAGAGGAATTCCTCCTCTTCTCCCTTGTACAAAGCAGACAAGATCTTCATTAGAGTGGCAGCCGAATCCGGCCCCTTACGGCCGCACCGGGTGGCGTCGTCCTCCCCGTTGAAATCCCACATGGGGTGGCCTCTGTACTGAAGTGGCTGCACCCCCCGCGTAATGCATGTGGCCATGACCTCGATCATGGTCAGTCCAGAATGAGCTAACAACCTTATCCGGCTCATCAGGTAAAGGACGTCCATGTCATTTTCCTTTTGAGGGCTCTAGGGGCGCCAGCTCAGGCGCTTCTTCAAGGAAACATTATCGAACTCAGGGAGGCCGATCCGTACAGGGTCCGGCAGAGGGACGTCTTCTATATAAAACCATTCTGAAGGCCAGTCTTCGGACGCCTTCTTTGGGGTTCCAGATAGATATCCGGTCCCGGCGATGCGCCATAGTTCGGCTCCGCCCACTTGATATATCGACCCCTCCTGAGAACGGGGCACGAGGCAGAACAACTTCTTCCACAGCGTGAAATGGGCCTCGATGCCCAAAAACAGCTCGCAAAGGGCTACGAAGCCCGCAATATGCAATATGGAGGCAGGCGTAAGGTTGTGTAACTGGAGGCCATAGAACTCTAGGAGCCCCCGAAGAAACGGATGAATTGGAAATCCGAGCCCTCTTATTAAATAAGGGACAAGGCATACCCGCTCTCCTTTGGAGGGATTGGGGACGCTCTCCGCTTGCTCTCCGCCATTATAGGTGGCAATCCTGGCTCAAACTAGGACCATGTAAGCTGGGGGGAGAAGCCCCTTGGCTTGGAGCGCTACTAGCTCGCTGTGCAGAACGGAACACCTTTCCCAATCTCTAGGCTGAGGGCTGGGGGGTGAGAGGAGGAGCTGCGTCGACCGGCCATGATGGAATGGATCTCTGTCGAATGCACTCCGATGAATGCTCATGGAGGGAAGATGGTGTGATTCAGATCTAAATCCCCGCCTCTTTTATAGGCGGCCCATTTTTGCAGCTAGGGGGTAAATGAAAAAACACCCTGTCTTTTCGCATTCTTTTAACACGTGGAAGATGGCCATTATTGGGCGCAGAAGCCAAGGAGCGCAACATTCATCAGAAGCCGGACACTATTTGACAGGTATATGGGATTTGGAGAAGAACCCGCCTTGCAATGCCGAAGACAATTTGCGCGCCGGACTCGTCGTCATTGAAGCCTGGTTCGGGGGCTACTGAGGGAGTCCCGGATTAGGGGGTGTCCGGATGGCCGGACTATGACCTTTGGCCGGACTCCCGGACTATGAAGATACAAGATTGCAGACTTCGTCCCGTGTCCGGATGGGACTTTCCTTGGCGTGCTAGGCAAGCTTGGCAATACGATATGTAGATCTCCTCCCATTGTAACCGACTCTGTGTAACCCTAGCCCTCTCCGGTGTCTATATAAACCGGAGGGTTTTAGTCCATAGGGCGAACAACAATCATACCATAGGCTAGCCTCTAGGGTTTAGCCTCTCTGATCTCGTGGTAGATCTACTCTTGTACTACACATATCATCAATATTAATGAAGCAGGAGTAGGGTTTTACCTCCATCGAGAGGGCCTGAACCTGGGTAAAAACATCGTGTCCCTTGTCTCCTGTTACCATCCGCCTAGACACACAGTTCGGGACCCCCTACCCGAGATCCGCCGGTTTTGACACCGACAGTGGCTGCCCGAGGGGCCCACGAGATAGGGGGGCGCGCTCTGTAGGGGTGGGCGTGCCCTCCACCCTCGTGGCCGCCTCGACTGCTTCTTGACTTGCAATCCAAGTCCTCTGGATTACGTTCATTCCAAAAATCACGCTCCCGAAGGTTTCATTCCGTTTGGACTCCGTTTGATATTCCTTTTCTTCGAAATACTGAAATAGGCAAAAAAACCAACAATACGGGCTGGGCCTCCGGTTAGTAGGTTAGTCCCAAAAATGATATAAATGTGTAAAGTAAAGCCCATAAACATCCAAAACGGGTAATATAATAGCATGGAACAATAAAAAATTATAGATACGTTGGAGATGTATCAAGCATCCCCAAGCTTAATTCCTGCTCGTCCTTGAGTAGGTAATGATAAAAACAGAATTTTTGATGTGGAATGCTACCTACCATAATTCTCAATGTAATTTTCTTTATTGTGGCATGAATGGTCAGATCCAAATGATTCAAAATAAAAGTTCATATTGACATAAGAAATAGTAATACTTCAAGCATACTAATCAAAGCAATCATGTCTTCTCAAAATAACATGGCTAAAGAAAGTTCATCCCTAGAAAAATCATATAGTTAGGCTATGCTTTATTTTCGTCACACAAAAATGCTCCCAAATTATACACCCCCGATGACAAGCCAAGCAATTGTTTCGTACTTCAATAATCTCAAAAAAATTCAACTTTCACGCAATACGTGAGCATGAGCCATGGATATAACACTATGGGTGGAATAGAATATGATGATGGGGATTGTGTGGAGAAGACAAAAAGGAGAAAGTCTCACATTGACGAGGATAATCAACGGACTATGGAGATGCCCATCAATTGATGTCAACATGAGGAGTAGGGATTGCCATGCAACGGATGCACTAGAGCTATAAATGTATGAAAGCTCAACAAAAGAAAACTAGTGGGTGTGCATCCAACTTGCTTGCTGACGAAGACCTAGGGCATTTTGAGGAAGCCCATCGTAGGAATATACAAGCCAAGTTCTATAATGAAAAATTGCCACTAGTATATAAAAGTGACAACATATGAGACTCTCTATATGAAGAACATGGTGCTACTTGGAAGCACAAGTGTGGAAAAGAGATAGTAACATTGCCCCCTTTTTATTTATTTTATTTTTTTTCTTTTTCTTATTTTGGGCCTTTCTTTTTTTTCTTTCTTTTGGACTTTCTTATTTTTTTCTTTGGCCTTTCTTTTTTTCTTTTTGACCTTCCTTTTTTTCCTTTTGGGGACAATGCTCTAATAATGATGATCATTACACTTTTATTGATTTACAAATCATGAATTACAACTCAAAACTAGAACAAGATATGACTCTATATGAATGCCTCCGGCGGTGTACCGGGATGGGCAATGAATCAAGAGTGGCATGTATGAAAAATTATGCAAAGTGGCCTTGCCACAAATACGATGTCAACTACATGATCATGCAATGGCAATATGACAATAGTAATGTGTGAATCATGATGATAAACAGAACGGTGGAAAGTTGCATGGCAATATATCTCAAAATGGCTATGGAAATGCCATAATAGGTAGGTATGGTGGCTGTTTTGAGGAAGATATAAGGAGGTTTATGTGTGATAGAGCGTATCATATCACGGGGTTTGGATGCACCGGCGAAGTTTGCACCAACTCTCAAGGTGAGAAAGGGCAATGCACGGTACCAAAGAGGCTAGCAATGATGGAAAGGTAAAAGTGCGTATAATCCATGGACTCAACATTAGAAGAACTCATATACTTATTGCAAAAATCTACAAGTCATCAAAAACCAAGCACTACGCGCATGCTCCTAGAGGGATAGATTTGTAGGAAAAGACCATCGCTCATCCCCGACCGCCACTCATAAGGATGCACAATCTAAGAACACCTCATGTTTCAAATTTGTTACACAACTTTAACCATACGTGCATGCTATGGGACTTGCTAACTTCAACACAAGCATTCTATAAATTCATAATCACCAACTAGCATGACTTTAATATCACTACCTCCATATCTCAAAACAATTATCAAGTATCAAATTGATCATAGCATTCAATTCACTTCCTATGATAGTTTTTATTATACCCAACTTGGATGCCCACTATTCTAGGACCAATTTTATAACCATAGAAAATACCATGCTGTTCTAGGAGACTCTCAAAATAATATAAGTGAAGCATGAGAGACTAGTAATTTCTACAAAATTAAGCCACCGCCGTGCTCTAAAAGATATAAGTGAAGCACTAGAGCAAAAACTATCTAGCTCAAAAGATATAAGTGAAGCACATAGAATATTCTAATAAATTCCAATCAAGTGGGCTTCTCCCAAAAGGTGTGTACAGAAAGGATGATTGTGGAAAATCTAAAAAGAAAATACTAATATCATACAAGACGCTCCAAGCAAAACACATATCATGTGGCGAATAAAAATATAGCTCCAAGTAAAGTTACCGATAAACGAAGACGAAAGAGGGGATGCCTTCCAGGGGCATCCCCAAGCTTAGGATTTTGGCTATTCTTGAATATCCTGGGGTGCCATGGGCATCCCCAAGCTTAGGCTCTTGCCACTCCTTATTCCATACTCCATCAAATCTTTACCCAAAACTTGAAAACTTCACAACACAAAACTCAACAGGAAATCTCATAAGCTCCGTTAGTGCAAGAAACCAAAACCACCATATAAGGTACTCTAATGAACTCATTCTTTATTTATATTGGTGTTAAACCTACTGTATTTCAAGTTCTCTATGGTTCATACCACTTAATACTGGCCATAGATGCATCAAAATAAGCAAACAACACACGAAAAACAGAATATGTCAAAAACAGAACAGTCTATAGTAATCTATAACCCTCGAATACTTATGGAACTCTAAAAATCCTACAAAAATAGGAAGTCCTGCACAATTTGTCTATTGATCTACATCAAAAAGAAGCAACGCACAATCACATTTCTGTGAATTAACAAAACTATTTTCGTGCGTGCAAAGTTTCTGTTTTTCAGCAGAATCAAATTAACTATCACCATAGGTTATCCTATAGGTTCTACTTGGCACAAACACTAATTAAAACATAAAAACACATCTAAACAGAAGGTAGATGCAAAATTTATTACTAAACAGAAAAAAAACAAAAAACACAAATAAAATTGGGTTGCCTCCCAACTAGCGCTATCGTTTAACGCCCCTAGCTAGGCATAAAAGCGAGGATAGATCTAAGTAGTGCCATCTTGGCACTCAATTCATAAGTAGCTCGCATGATAGATTCATAAGGTAATTTAATTTTCTTTCTTGGAAAGTTCTCCATGCCTTTCCTTAATTGAAATTGGAATCTAATATTCCCTTCCTTCATATCAATAATCGCGCCAATCGTTCTAAGGAAAGGTCTACCAAGAATAATAGGGCAAGAAAGATTGCAATCTATATCAAGAACGATAAATTCTACGGGCACCAAATTTCTATTTGCAACAATGAGAACATCATTGATCCTTCCCATTGGCTTTTTAATGGTGGAATCCGCAAGGTGCAAATTTAAAGAGCAATCATCAAGATCATGGAAACCTAGAATATCACATAAAGTTTTCGGAATCGTGGAAACACTAGCACCCAAATCACACAAAGCATAACACTCATGATCTTTAATTTTAATCTTTATAGTAGGTTCCCACTCATCATTAAGTTTTCTAGGTATAGAAACTTCCAAATTAAGTTTTTCATCAAAAGAATGCATCAAGGCATCAACAATATGTCTGGTAAAAGCTTTATTTTGACTATAAGCATGAGGATAATTCACAATGGATTGCAACAAGGAAATACAACCTTCTAAAGAACAATTATCATAATTAAATTCCTTGAAATCCAAGATAGTGGGTTCAATGCTATTTAAAGTCTTGACCTCTCCAATCCCACTTTTACCAAATTTAGCATCAAGATCTAAAAACTCCGAATTATTGGGACGCCTTTTAACTAAAGTTGACTCATCTCCAGTCCCATCATTATTAAGATTCGTATCGCAAAACAAAGATCTAATAGGGGACACATCAATAACTTTAAGATCTTCATCATTATTTTCATTGAAACTAGAAGAACACGCTTTTATAAAGCAATCTTTCTTAGCACGCAATCTAGCGGTTCTTTCCTTGCACTAATCAATGGAAATTCTCATTGCTTTGAGAGACTCATTGATATCATGCTTAGGAGGAGTAGATCTAAGTTTCAAAGAATCAACATCAAGCGAAAGTCTATCAACGTTCCTAGCCAAATCATCAACCTTGAGTAATTTTTCTTCAAGCAAGGCATTAAAATTCTTTTGAGAGATCATAAATTGTTTTACACTATTCTCAAAATCAGAGGGCATCTTATTAAAATTACCATAAGAATTATTGTAGGAATTTCCATAATTATTAGAGGAATTACTAGGGAACGGTCTAGGGTTAAAGTTTCTGCTATAAGCATCGTTTCCAAAACTATTCCTACCAACAAAATTCACATACATAGATTCATTATTATTCTTAATCAAAGTAGACAAAGGCATATCATTAGGATCAAGAGGAGCACTCTTAGTAGCAAACAATTTCATAAGTTCATCCATCTTTCCACTCAAAACATTAATTTCTTCTATAGCATGCACTTTTTTACTAGAAGATCTTTCGGTGTGCCATTGAGAGTAATTAGCCATAATATTATCAAGGAGTTTTGTAGCATCTCCTAAAGTGATTTCCATAAACGTGCCTCCCGCGGCCGAATCTAAAAGATTTCTAGAAGCAAAGTTCAATACGGCATAAAATTTTTGTATGATCGTCCATAAATTCAAACCATGAGTAGGGCAATTGCGTATCATCAATTTCATTCTTTCCCAAGATTGGGTAACATGCTTATGATCAAGTTGTTTAAGATTCATAATATCATTCCTAAGAGTGATGATCTTAGCAGGAGGAAAATATTTAGAGATAAAAGCATCTTTGCACTTATTCCATGAATCAATACTATTCTTAGGCTAAGACGAAAACCAAACTTTAGCACGATCTCTAAGTGAAAACGGAAATAACTTCAATTTAACAATATCATTGTCTGTATCTTTGTTCTTTTGCATATCACACAAATCAACAAAGTTGTTTAGATGGGTAGCGGCATCTTCACTAGGAAGGCCGACGAATTGACCTTTCATAACAAGATTCAGCAAAGCAGTATTAATTTCACAAGACTCAACATCATTAAGAGGAGCAATCGGAGTACTAAGGAAATCATTATTATTGGTATTGGAGAAATCACACAATTTGGTATTATCTTGCGCCATGGCGACAAGTAATCCAACACACAAGCAAACAGAAAAAGGCAAGCGAAAGAGAGAGGAGAAGATTGGGAAAGAGAGGGCGAATAAAACGGCAAGGGTGAAGTGGGGGAGAGGAAAATGATAGGCAAATGGCCAATAATGTAAATGCGAGGGACATGAGTTTGTGATGGGTACTTGCTATGTCTTGACTTGAGCGAAGACCTCCCCGACAATGGCGCCAGAAATCCTTCTTGCTACGTCTTGAGCTTGCGTTGGTTTTCCTTGAAGAGGAAAGGGTGATGCAGCAATAGTAGCGTAAGTATTTCCCTCAGTTTTTGAGAACCAAGGTATCAATCCAGTAGGAGGCTCTGATACGTCTCTAACGTATCTATAATTTTTGATTGTTCCATGCTATTATATTACCCCTTTTGGATGTTTATGGGCTTTATTTTACACATTTATATCATTTTGGGACTAACCTACTAACCGGAGGCCCAGCCCGTATTGCTGTTTTTTTGCCTATTTCAGTATTTCGAAGAAAAGGAATATCAAACGGAGTCCACACGGAATGAAACCTTCGGGACCGTGATTTTTGGAACAAACGTGATCCCGAGGACTTGGACTGCAAGCCAAGAAGCAGCCGAGGCGTCCATGAGAGGGTAGGGCGCGCCCCCCTATAGGGTGCGCCCCCTGTCTCGTGGGCCCCTCGGGCGGCCACCAACGTACTTATTCCTCCTATATAAGCCTACGTACCCCGAAAACATCCAGGGAGCCAATGAAACACAATTTTCATCGCTGTAACCTTCTGTATCCGCGAGATCCCATCTTGGAGCCTTCGCCGGTGCTCTGTCGGAGGGGGAATCGACCACGGAGGGCTTCTACATCAACACCATAGCCCCTCCGATGAGTTGTGAGTAGTTTACCATAGACCTTCGGGTCCATAGTTATTAGCTAGATGGCTTCTTCTCTCTTTTTGGATCTCAATACAATGTTCTCCCCCTCTCTTGTGGAGATCTATTCGATGTAAACTCTTTTTGCGGTGTGTTTGTCGACATCTGATGAATTGTGGGTTTATGATCAAGTTTATCTATGAGAAATATTTGAATCTCCTCTGAATTCTTTTATGTATGATTGAGTTATCTTTGCAAGTATCTTCGAATTATCAGTTTGGTTTGGCCTACTAGATTGATATTTCTTGCCATGGGAGAAGTGCTTAGCTTTGGGTTCAATCTTGCGGTGTCCTTACCCAGTGACAGAAAGGGTTGCAAGGCACGTATTGTATTGTTGCCATCGAGGATAAAAAGATGGGGTTTATATCATATTGCATGAGTTTATCCCTCTACATCATGTCATCTTGCTTAAGGCGTTACTCGGTTCTTATGAACTTAATACTCTAGATGCAGGCGGGAGTCGGTTGATCTGTGGAGTAATAGTAGTAGATGCAGGCAGGAGTCGGTCTACTTGTTGCGGACGTGATGCCTATATACATGATCATGCCTAGATAATCTCATAATTATTCGCTTTTCTATCAATTTCTCGACAGTAATTTGTTCACCCACCGTAATACTTATGCTATCTTGAGAGAAGCCTCTAGTGAAACCTATGGCCCCGGGGTCTATCTCTTATCATATTTGCTTCCAATCTACTTTTATTTGCATCTTTACTTTTGCATTTATCTTATAAAATACCAAAAATATATTCATCTTATCATACTATCTCTATTAGATCTCACTTTCGCAAGTGGCCGTGAAGGGATTGACAAGCCCTTTATTGCGTTGGTTGCGAGTTCTTTGTTAGTTTGTGTAGGTGCATGGGACTTTTGAGGAGCATCCTACTGGATTGATACGTTGGTTCTCAAAAACTGAGGGAAATACTTACGCTACTATTGTTGCATCATCCTTTCCTCTTCAAGGAAAACCAATGCAAGCTCAAGACGTAGCAAGAAGGATTTCTGGCACCGTTACCGGGGAGGTCTTCGCTCAAGTCAAGACATACCAAGTGCCCATCACAAACTCATCTCCCTCGCATTTACATTATTTGCCATTCGCCTCTCGTTTTCCTCTCCCCCACTTCACCCTTGCCTTTTTATTTGCCCTCTCTTTCCCAATCTCCTCCTCTCGCTTGCTTTCTTCTTCCTTGCTTTCGTTTGCCGTTATGTCTGAAATTGGAGAGATTATCGTCGATATGGACAATAATGATAACATGGAAAATTACGAGGCTCCGGCTGAAGAACCCCTATCTTGCATACTAAAAAGTTTTGAATCGGTAGTGGTAACATTATTGGAAAAAGTGTTATTCAAAATTTCTTTACTTGTGCCGGTGCTTTACCTTCCATGGGTGGTTCTATTCTTCACAGAACTAGTAGTCTTGCGGATGCCATTGCTATGCTTGTAGTTGAACTTGAAAGACAATTTATGCATATGCATCCCTGCATACAAAGATTTTTTCTAGAATTTTCCAATATTGAGCATTCTTCTGTTAAACATGTTGTTACTATCTTTTTGGCTCATGAGTTTAGATTTATAATAAGAGAGGCCAAAGAAATCTTTGCGCACTATAGGGTGGATGCCGGTCGTCCTCCCATAGAGGCGGTCCTATTTGATCAAGAGGAAATTAGGCATTTTCAATCTTGGGACTATGTTGCTTTCAATGAAAACCTTAGAAAAAAGGTTCCTACCAATGTCTTGATTGATAGAATTGCCGAACTTAATAATGATTTTTCCCTTAGAAACAATGAGCTAGGATACTCTCTTGAGTATAGGCTCACGAGATTTTCCCAAAAGAATGCTTTTAGTGATGAATTAGTTGTGCATTATGAAGGGCCAAAGGAGGAACCCGTTTCTCCTGAGATTGATCTTGGAGACTTTTGTCCCGCTAAATTTAGCCCTTTTGCTTACTTTTGCTTGCCTCAAATAAAACTTGCTGCCGAACGTAGAGAATATGAGATGAGCTTTTAAGATCTATCTTATTATTACGGCACTACTTAGATCTATCTTCGCTTTTAGGCTAGCTAGGGGCTTTAAACGATAGCGCTAGTTGGGAGGCAACCCAATTTTGTTTGTGTTTTTTGTTTTTGTTCCTGTTTAGTAATAAATCTTGCATCTACCTTCTGTTTAGATGTGTTTTTATCTTTTAATTAGTGTTTGTGCCAAGTAGAACCTATAGGATAACCTATGATGGTAGTTGATTTGATTCTGCTGAAAGACAGAAACTTTGCACGCACGAATTTAGTTTTGTTAAATCACAGAATCGTGCTTTTGCATTTATTCTTTTTGATGCTGATCAATAGAAAAAATTTCCAGGACTTCCTATTTTGGTAGGAGTTTTAGTGTTCCAGAAGTTTGCGTTAGTTACAGATTGCTACAGACTGTTCTGTTTTTGACAGATTCTGTTTTTCGTGTGTTGTTTGCTTATTTTGATGCATTTATGGCTAGTAAAATAGTTAATAAACCATAGAGAAGTTGGAATACAGTAGGTTTAACACCAAAATAAATAAAGAATGAGTTCATTACAGTACCTTATGTGGTGGTTTTGTTTTCTTTCACTAACGGAGCTTATAAGATTTCCTGTTGAGTTTTGTGTTGTGAAGTTTTCAAGTTTTGGGTAAAGCTTTTATGGACTATGGAATAAGGAGTGGCAAGATCCTAAGCTTGGGGATGCCCATGGCACCCCAAGATATTCAAGGATAGCCAAAAGCCTAAGCTTGGGGATGCCCCGAGAAGGCATCCCCTCTTTTGTCTTCGTTCATTGGTAACTTTACTTGGAGCTATATTTTTATTCGCCACATGATATGTGTTTTTCTTGGAGCGTCGTGTATTATATTAGTCTTTGATTTTTAGTTTACCACAATCATCCTTGCTGTACACACCTTTTGGGATAAGCCTACTTGATTAGGATTTGCTAGAATACTCTATGTGCGTCACTTATATCTTTTGAGCTTGATAGTTTTTGCTCTAGTGCTTCACTTATATTTTTTAGAGCACGGTGGTGACTTAATTTTGAAGAAATTGCTAGTCTCTCATGCTTCACTTATATTATTTTGAGAGTCTTTTAGAACAGAATGGTATTTGCTATGGTTACAAAGTTGGTCCTAGAATGATGAGCATCCAAATTGGGTATAATAAAAACTATCATAGAAAAGAATTGGATGCTATGATCAATATGATGCTTGATAATTGTTTTGAGATATGGAGGTAGTGATATTAGAGTCATGCTAGTTGAGGTGATTATGAAAAATACTTGTGTTGGGGTTTGTGATTCCCGTAGCATGCACGTATGGTGAACCACTTTGTGATGAAGTTGGAGCATAATTTTATTTATTGATTGTCTTCCTTATGAGTGGCTGTCGGGGACGAGCGATGGTCTTTTCCTACCAATCTATCCCCCTAGGAGCATGCGCGTAGTGCTTTTGTTTTTGATGACTTCAAGATTTTTGCAACAAGTACATGAGTTCTTTTGACTAATGTTGAGTCCATGGATTATACGCACCCTTTCACCCTCCCACCATTGCTAGCCTCTCTTGTGCCACGCAACTTTCGCCGGAACCATACACCCACCATTACCTTCCTCAAAACAGCCACCATACCTACATATTATGGCATTTCCATAGCCATTCCGAGATATATTGACATGCAACTTTCCACCGTTCCGTTCATATGACACGCATTACTTTTGTCATATTGCTCTTTGCATGATCATGTAGTTGACATCGTATTTGTGGCAAGGCCACCTTCATAATTTTTATACATGTCGCTCTTGATTCATTGCATATCTGGTACACCACCGGAGGCATTCATAGTATGCAAAGGCACGTCATCAGTTTTCAACCCTTTCTGACATCATTTGCTATTTTTCATGTATTCACTGATTTTTTTAGTTGAATGACCCTGAAATTGAAAAGAACTATAAACGAACTCTGAAAAGGTTGAAAGTTGGCATTGTATCATCATTTCACCCACATAGCATGTGCAAAAAAGTAGAGAGGGTTACGGCAAAAACTGGATCCACTTCGTGTACAAAATGGACAATCTCTTTCGAAGTATCAGGGTTTCGGACGAAACTCATCTGTTACAAAGGCATTTCATTTTTTTAAATAACCTAAGTATTAACAAATTGAATATAATGATAAAACACACTAATATTAAACATAAGAAAAAAGAATCACAGAAAAATCTATTTTAAAGTAAAGCTATTCCTAAACTAGTGATTCACACAAATTTCAAATAATTCAAACTCAAACTATTCAAATTTGAAAACTACTGACACTAACAGAAAGTTTGTAATCTTTGGTACCTAAAGCAAAAATATTCACAAAGAAATTCTAAATACAGCAAAAAATAACTCAGAAATAAATAGAAGAAAATAAATAAAGCGGAAAAAAAGTCCGCCTACTGGCCCACAACGACCTACATACGACTAGAAACCCAGCCTGTAGTTGGGCCAGGATGCAGGCCCGCTAGCCTAGTAGGCCCAACAGGGCAGCACAGATTGTTTAGGCCACAAGGCCTACTTAGAGAGGAGCTCAAGAGAGCTACCGCACTGGGGCTTATAAACCAGTGTGGTCTCCCCTCGGCTAGCGAGGTGGGACTAAACTTGCGCACCGCACCTAGGACAACGCACTCCGCGGCCTCGCCGAAGTCTGCCAAGTCGCAGCAATAAACCCCTGGAACGACACGGCCATAACTTTCAGTGCCAGTGATGAACTGCAATTCAAGACAATTCGGGCACCAGCCGCCTTAGTCCTGAGTCCAATGGTGGACGGCTTCCGGCTTACCAAAGTGTTCATGGACGGCGGTAGCGGCCTAAACCTCATTTACGAGGAAACTCTCAATAAAATGGAAATATACAGGAGCCGCATTGAACAAAGCAGCACAACCTTTAGAGGAATTATTCCCAGCTGGGAGGCATGATGTGCGGGAAAAATCACACTCGATGTGGTATTCGGCACACCGGAGAATTATCGGTCCGAATAAATAACCTTTCATGTGGCCCCTTTCACCAATGGATATCACGCCTTGTTAGGGCGGGATGCGTTTGCGAGCTTCCAAGTTGTACCCCATTACGGGTACATGAAGCTCAAAATGCCTTGGCCCAATGGAATCATCACCCTTGCTAGTGATCCGGACACAGCACTCCGCGCCGAAAATAAAACAATCGCCTTGGCCCTCGAAGCATTGTCTGGAGCCCTGCGGCCGAAGAATTAACTGCATTACGCTCCAAAGTGGATAGGGACGACATGATACTCGATAAGCGGTCAAAGTGCACCTCCTTCAAACTAGCGGACGAAATAGTCAAATTCTAAGTCCACCCAACGGACTCCTTGAAGACAGCATCCATCGGGGCACAGCTGGACCCCTCAATTAACGCTGCACTGCGGGCGTTTCTACGCGAGAATTGGGATATTTTCGCCTGGCACCCTTCCGATATGCTGGGGATCCCAGCGTAGGCTGGCCAAACACAGCCTTAACATAGTGAAGGGACACAAGCCCGGTCAAGCAAACACTATGGTGCTTTTCAGAACCCAAACGACAAGCCATGGGAGAGGAACTAGCCAAGTTACTCGAGGCTGGATTCATCAGAGAAATAAAACACCCGGATTAGCTAGCAAACTTGGTGATGGTACCAAAGAAGGATAAATCCTGGCGCCTATGTGTCGATTTCAAAGACCTCAACAAGGCCTGCTCTAAGGATCCCTTCCCTCTCCCACGCGTCGACCAGATTATCGATGCCACCGTGGGACACGACTCACTGTGTTTCCTCGATGCATACTCTGGATACCATCAAATCAAGATGGCAAAGACTGATCAAGCCGCAACAATATTTATAACCCCATACGGGCCTTTTTGCTTCAACACTATGCCTTTCGGGCTCAAAAACGCCGGCGCCACCTACCAACGCATGATTCAAACATGCCTAGAGAAACAAATCGGCAAAACAGTTGAAGCATACGTCGATGACGTAGTCATCAAGACCAGATATGCTGAGTCTTTAATAGACGATCTAAGGCTCACGTTCGATAACCTCCAAACATATGACGTTAAGCTCAATCCGGAAAAATGTGTTTTCGGCGTTCCCGCCGGAAAGCTACTGGTATTCATCGTTTCCAATAGAGGAATTGAAGAAAACCCAGCCAAAATATGAGCTTTGTCACAGTTGGCTACCTCAATAGACCTCAAACAAATCCAGAAACTAACTGGATGCGTGGCAGCGTTAAAACGCTTTATCTCCAGTTTGGGAGAAAAGGTATTGCCACTTTATCGCCTACTTCGGCAAACTGAACACTTCGAGTGGACGGACGCGGCAACGGCCGGACTAGAGGAAATAAAGGCTCTTTTAGCAAGCAACCCAATCCTGGCCACGCCGAACATCGGTGAACCTATGTTGTTATACATAGCCGCAACACACCAAGTTGTGAGTGCGGTGCTCGTTGTCGAACGAGAGGAAGACAGACACAAATTTCCGATTCAGAAGTCGGTATACTACGTATCCACTGTCCTCACACCATGCAAATCCCGGTACCCACATTATCAAAAAATAGCATACGCGGTCTTTATGGCATCCCGGAAATTATGACACTACTTTCAAGAGTGTTCAATCACGGTGGCCTCTGAAGTACCACTTAATGACATAATAAACAACCACGATGCCACGGGCCGGATTGCCAAGTGGGCCATAGAGCTCCTCCCATTCGACATAACATATAAACCACGGAGAACCATTAAATCCCATGTATTGGTGGACTTCGTCCAAATGGACAGAGGCCGAACTCCCTAAAGAGTACGACACATACTCCAACTGGATCATGCACTTCGACGGCTCTAAAATGCTGGCAGGTCTGGGAGCAGGCATCGTCCTCACCCCCCCCCACTAGAGATACAGTCCAATACGTACTCCAAATATTATACACAGACTCCAACAATGCAGCCAAATACAAGGCTCTGTTGCATGGTCTTCGGATGGTCATCTCCGTGTACATTCAGCACCTACAAGTGCGTGGGGATTCAAACCTTGCAATATCTCAAATAAATGTGGTCCGAGGGTCATCTCCATATCATAATGCCGTCCTTAAGATGTCAGCTCGGTTCGAGGGGCTCGAATTTCATCATGTGGTTCGAGAAAACAATCAAGCGGTGGATGTCCTCGCCCGTATCGGTACTAAGCGCGACCCCGTCCTACCCAATATCTTTCTGGAAAGGCTTTTTAAGCCATCCGTAGTGTGGCAAGGGGAGACCGGAAACATCAGTCCGGATCCGACCACAACCCCAGAAGTTGAACACACTGACATAATCGGGGGCTCTGCCACCAAAATAACACCCTCGGCCCATCTCATCATGGCTGTTATCGCCCCATGGACCGAACCCTTCTTGGCCTACCTTAATAGGCACGAACTCCCCGAGGACCAAAATGAGGCACGCTGCATTGTGCGGCGCTCTAAAGCCTACAAAGTCCATGAGGGAGAGCTTTATAAGAAAAGCGCTACCGGGGTACTTCAAAGATGTATCTCCGAGGAGGAAGGGCAGCAGCTCTTGGCTGAAATTCACGTCGGCCTCGGCGGTCACCATGCCGCAGCTCGGGCCCTTGTAAGCAAGGCCTTCCGTACAGGTTTTTCCTGACCGACGGCCCGAGCAGACGCACAAGACCTTTTCCAACATTGCGTTGGATGCCAGCTTTTCGCCAACCAAAGCCATATGGCACCCACCGCCCTATAAACAATCCCCATAACTTGGCATTTCGCGGTCTGGGGGCTTGATATGGTTGGACCCCTTAAAGGAGGAAGCCATAAGAAAAAAAATACCTGTTGGTCATGGTGGATAGAAGCCAAACCAGTTAAAACAGCCGAATCCGGACCTGTGATAGACTTCATATCGGGTGTAGTACACCGTTATGGTGTCCCCCACAACATCATCACCGACAATGGCTCCAATTTCACGGCCGATGAGGTGAAAACTTGGTGCGGCAAGATCGGCATTAAGCTCGATTACGCCTCCGTCTATCACCCTCAAACAAACGGTCAAGTCGAACGATCCAATGGTCTTATTATGAGCCGCATTAAACCTAGACTAGTGCGATCCTTAAAAGAATCAGACACGCACTGGGTTGAGGAGCTCAACTCCGCACTCTGGGGGCTGTGGACCACACCAAATCGCACTACCGGATACACACCCTTCTTCATGGTGTATGGCGCAGAGGTTGTGCTTCCCTACGATATTATTCATGACTCACCTCGAGTGCGCATGTACGAAGAGAGAGAGAGAGGCCGAGCTCGGTCGGCAGGACAGTTTAGATGCCCTGGAAGAGGATCGCGATGTCGCAAAAGCCCGTTCCGCATTCTATCACCAACAGGCTCGCAGGTATCAAACCAGAGAAGTGCGGGCCAAGACTTATAATATTGGCGAACTCGTTCTACGTCTACCGGAGAAGAAAAAGGACAATCTCAAGCCCAAGTGGGAGGGTCCCTTCATTATTGACAAAGTTCTCACTGGTGGAGCGTACCCACTGCGGGGATGCATCCGATAATTGCCTCGAGCCGAACCCATGGAACGCAGCCAGACTCCGAAGGTTCTACGCCTAGCGCCGAACTCCCTGTTCGTCTCCTTCCGTCTGTTGCTTTCAATTTTCTTTTTAGCCCTGTTCTTGCCTTTCCTTTTTGAAAAGCTCTGACGCTTTATCGTGGCTAGACTACACACTTGTAACGCACTAATTTTCAAATATGTGCGGTCACTATACCTGGGGGCTTCTTATATAGAAGCTTAATATAATTATCTTTAGGGCATCAAGCCCACTGCATATGCGTCCTTTTTCCATATGCACCTTTTCTTCGCCATTATATGCATCGATATGACTTAAGTTTTGGCCAAGCTGGATTGCCTGGCTCCTGTGCTTATGCCCTACGTTCCCGTTAGTTCGGCTAGGGCATAAAGGGAGCACCTCTGCGATTGTTACTGCCGGGTACTCCAGACGTGTACCTCAGACTGGGTGAAGTCGAAAGCTAGTGTTCTTAACGAAATATTCGATTGGTGGACTAAAGATGTTTTTAACCTATCGCAATACAAACCCCCATATGTTACATGTCCTGTGCTTTTTGATCGCAGTTCGGACATGCACGTTAATGCATGCGTACCCAGGGAAAGGAACCCCTAAGGGAACTATTCTCTCTGGAAGATGTTTCTTACTAACCATGTAATATAACATAGCTAGTTGGGTACTTGTCTGTTCAAGCAATTATGACCCCTACGCCTGGTTTCTACACGTACCCCGGTTTATATTACTGAGCGGGTATTCAGAAACACTCCGGACTGTCGGGTCCAGAGGCTGAAGCGAAAAGGTCCGCCATTTCAAATGTTTTACAATCCGGCTAGGGACAAGTATGTCAATTGAAGTACATACTCATTTAGACTCAAATGCTTCTTATTCTATGACATCCAACAGGTTGTCTAGTCTACAATCCTGTTGGGAATATTTTGCGGCTAATTCTACCTGGTCATATACCAGACTAACGGGAATCTCTTTCTCATCTGACCCTACAGGTCCAACCCGGGCCATATGATTCAGATCAAGCTTGGTATACCGTGTTTTCACCATGGCCCAAGCCTCCCTCGCACCTTCTCGACAGGGAGATATCTTCCATAGTCGGAAACGCCGCCGCGCTCCCTTGAAAAGCTGAGCAAGCTCCCTCATACTTCCTGGTAGGGAGGCAGATGGCCACAAGGCCTTGGCGACACTCCGCATGACCTGCCGAACTTGCTCGTGCAGTTGCGAAAGCTCTTTTAGCAGATCGCCTGAGGATCCGGGCATCTCCTCTTCGGGACGGCCCGTCAGCATACCTACAGACATAACTCTGTTAGTTCCTCTCTTTACCGAACTCTGTAAATGTTCGTTTGAGAACATACTAAAAATTCCGCGCTGAAGCCTCTTATTTTCCTTCACAGAGTCAGCCAGCTGGGCCCGAACATCTTTCAATTCTTCACCCAGCTGGGTATTAGCATCTTGGAGCGTGTTATTCTTCCGTATGGCCCATGTAAGTACACGCTCGCCAGCGGCTGCTGGCCTTTGTGCCTCTTGCTCACCCTCTTGTGGGGTTCCCGGATTCGGTTCTGGATTATCTGAGGATTTTGGTCATCAGATATTGTTAGCGTTACTGGTTTATGAACACAATATTGTTTTTCCTCAATTCGGGAATACATACCACATCTTTGGATCTTGACAGCTTGGCCATAGTGGCCGTTATCTGGGTTCGACACTCTTCCAGCTCTTGAGATAACAGGTTGTTCTTCTCCGAAAGAACCTATATGTACAATGATCCTTAAATCAGTTGTACCAACTGCTTTAAGTCTCAGGGGCTACTAATATACATAATTATCATATTTTTATACTTACCCGTATATCTTTCAAATACTGGTCCATGGCTCTAGCAAGCCCTTCCTGAGCGGCTCGGATGTACGCATCACCTGAGTTGAAGGCATTAAAAGCCTCGTCTGAAAAACCAGGGTCGCGGAGTGCTTTCCCGTGATTCATGGCGCTTTCCACTTCGGAATTTGTAACGGACATTCTATTTGAATCCTCTGTATGAGGATAGTCCGGTGTTGCTTCTGTGTTGGCCTCCGTCCTCGAGACCGGATCTGGAATCCGGCTAGTAGAGGTACGGTTGGCAGGATCCCCGGACACAGTCCGGCGGATGTTCTTTCTGCTAAAACACAATGGATAGTGTCATACTCTAAAATATGACAACCACGGGGCGTATTTACGGCCATACCTCCTTGATGACGGCTCAAGCAATATATCAACTATTCAAGCAATACCTCCAAGTAAATCATTGTACTCCTATATATATGCCCACGAGGCTCAAGCAATATATCAACTATTCCACGAAACCAATCATCTCTCTCTCTTCTAACAGAAGGTTATATAGATTATCGGGATGCTAAAAAAGTTTTTAAAAACAGCAACGTCCCTTGTGAAAAAATGGCAATAAGAAGAACAAAACTTTATGCCTGGCTGAATGCGGTTTTATAACTAATACTACTGTCTAAGATAATTTCCCTGCCTTTAGTTTTCTAGAAGTAGAATTAGTGGAGTGGAGTGCAGTTACTTCTGGTGGTTGGTTGTCCATCCTTTAATTGGAGCGTCGGTGGAAATGTTTTAGGTAGAGCTACAACAAGAAGCTAGTCAGCAAGAAGCTACAGTAAGAAGAATGTCTAAGATAATTGCCCCGCCTTTAGTTTTCTAGCAGTAGAATAAGCGGAGCGCAGTTACTTCTGATGGTTGGTTGGCCATCCTTTAATTGAAGTGTCGGTGGAAATGTTGGAGGTAGAGCTACAGCAAGAAGCTAGTCCATCCAAGTCGGTCTCATAAACTCAGCATAGTCGTCAACCCCAGGTCAAGCAAAACAGCCGACGGTCTCACAGTCAGGGCGCGGAAGAGAGCTCAGGGTGGTGGCTGCAATGGCGGATCTGTCTGCATCAAAGGTATGTAAAATGCATCTATCTCATTTAGCTGCTATAGAGGAGTTGAAACGTAGTTTTCTTCACTAACTGCATCAAAATAACTATCAGGGTGTACTAGATGTGGTACAGTCGGCTCAAGTAGGACAGAAACCAGATAAATCATATATGGTTAGTGCGGATGGATTGAGTAGTAAAAGCCCAATAGATCTTGTTAAGGATTCAGGGCAAATAGATGGGCATTCGAGCAGTAAAACAGAAGCACTTGGTACTGTAGTTGCCGGTAAGGAACAGTACAGATTTGGACCATCTGATTTGCAAAAGCTGTATTATGTACTTTCAGAAGAGCAGTAGTCTTTGATCCGGAAAATAGGACTTGGAGGAGTGGAATGGATTAACAAGATGGTTCATACTGACCTTAATCATTCAGCTTGGTTGATGTTGAATGTCATGCCTGATGAGAGAGCACTAAGGATTGGACCTGCTCATTGTGACATAGTCCATCTTACAGAAACTGCAGCTAACATAACAGGCAACATGATGGGAGGTTCGTCCATAATTCCAGTGTGTGAAGGCATAGTAATGGATGGCGAAATAAAGGCTGCGCGGAGCATACTGAAGCTCCCAGTTTTATCTGAAGAAATATCAGTTTACGAACTAGTCGCGCTACTGATGGGAGATAACAATAAGGAGTTGGGATCAAATTGCGAGGACGCTGTGAGAACTCAGAGAGCATTTGCAATGCTTTATCTTTCAATTGCACTTGCTCCTGGGCAGAAAAAAACATGTGTGAACCGAAGCTCTTATATGATGTTGATAATGCATGCTGACGTGACGGATGTCAATTGGGGGAAATATGCCATAGATGAGATAGTAAGTGGCGCGAGGAAACTGAACAGGAATAACCCACTGCTCAACATAACTTTACATGTATGCCCTGCAATACTTGAGGTAATATATGAAAAACGAGAAATCTAACTCAACATAACTGAACAGGAAGAACTGAACCTTTTAAATCTCGTAGCATCAAAATAAAAGATGTGCTAATTCTCGATTTTTTTTTGTTGGGAGCTGGAGTCAAATTTCAGACTCAAGAATTGTGACGAGGGACATGAACCACATGGACTAAGCTGCTTATTGTAATAAATTGTTGCGTGGTGGTACTTGTGTCAATTCCTAAAGCTCGACTAATGTTGTTTGTCTTGATTTTATGCATGTTTCCAGTTGAGTTAAATAGTTCGACAAAATGAAATCGTAATTTGCTGGGTCGGACGAGATTTTGCTTCAAATTTAGTGGTTCTTGCCATCTATCCCGAGCATGGTAATATACGCAGTGCTTAGCTGGTAACTTAATTAGCTGAAACATGGTAAATTTTTGAACCTACTATTTTTTTTTTGTTGAAAAACACCTCTGGTAACTCATGTGTAAATAACTTGGTATATACGTATAGCAGACCTGATAACTTACTGAGCCTAGATGCGATAACTTTCTTGACCCGGGAAAAAAGTTTTTAAAAAGTATACATCCGGTAATTTATCGAACACCGTTGTAATTGTGACCCCAGATATTTGTTTTGCTCTAAATATACTCTCGATAACTCACGTACATACGAACGCCATGTTAATTTTGGAAAGTATGGAGAAATAGTTGATGAAATATAACCCTCCCCCCCCCCCCCCGGTGTGTTTTCTGTGAATAGCGGTAACTCACACATCACAAACCTGATAACTTATGTACCCCGTTCCTGCTAACTTTACCGACCCCCCCCCCCCCGGGGGGGTGATGAAATATCCTCTGGTAACTTTCGTGTGAACAACATGGTAACTCACATTTTATAGACCTGATAACTTGTGTGCCCCGGTCCTAAATACGTTGTCTATAACTTCGGTGAGGATGGGGGTGGGGGAGTTGTTGAAACATACCATAGTAACTTCTGTGCAAATAACATGATAACTCAAACATTGCGGACCCGATAACTTATTTACCCCCGGTCCTGATGACTTGGTCGGCGAGGGTGGGGGTGGGGCAAGTCGCTGAAACATGCCACGGTAACTTATGTGCAAATAACATGATAACTCATACATGGTACACCTGATAACTTATGTACCCGATCCTGGTAAATGTGGCGACTGTGGCGAGGGGGGGACCCGGTAATTTCTATGTAAATAGCATGGTAATAGAGACATACAAAGTTCATAACTCCCATAGAAACGCCACTGGAATTTTTGACCAGATTTTTTTTTTTTGAAAAACATACACCCGGTAATTTCTGTGTAAAAAACATGATAATGTATACATCGCAGACATGATAACTAATATCTTACGTTTTAAACACCATGGTATCTTTCATCCAGGGGGGACTTTTTGAAACATTTTCACCAGTAATTTCTGTGTTAAATTACCATACTTCCCCATGCCTTAACCTTCTCGTACTGTAGTTACCAGCCTTATCATGGTATAGTTATCATGTTGCTCATACCATAGTTATCACGCTGGTCAATGCCAAAGTTACCAAGCCAAACTTTTTTTTCTTCTGATATGACAGAAATAAGAAGGGTTTAAATAACGTTGTTTATCTATAATAGACAATAACAACATGTGGTTTAGTTGGTTATTAGGCTCAACAGCTATTGCATAGACCTGGGTTCGAATCCTCTTTCAAGCACCTTTATTTTCTTTTCATATTATGCAGCAAAAAACCAACACTGGTTTCATTCAACTCGATTTATGAAAGTATTTCGCAGCCGTACATCATAGATAATAATAGCTAGAAGGTCTGAAAGGCAGACGATCATTCATTATGGTGGCCATCAAATATTGCTTTTGCTGATGGGAAGGTGGCGAGGTTGCCATCTAGCTGCAGTAACTCGGCCGCCATGAGTTTCTTCCGATGAGCAAGTGTTTCCTGAGTATTCCAAACGAGTAAGAGTGAAAGTGAGTATTGTGTTGCAGAAAGTAAAGTACAAACAAAAGTATATAGGCTTACATTGGAAAGCTTAGAAGCAAGTCCGATGCCATTGAAGTGACGAGCGATGTGAAGCATACAGACACCGCTCTCGTCAAACAATGTGGCGGAGAGAAACTGGAAATTTTTCTTCCAATTAGTTGAGTCAACATGCCATGATTTGAAATACTTTTTGAAACATGTGAAGAGGGCGTCGTGAAGCTTGTCAGCAATAATAACATGGCTAGCTTTGTGGGCAGTGTAAGAACAAGCATCAGTAAATACATACTCGCAAGCTGCCAGTAAGCTGCCAGTAAATCAGCAAATACATACTCGCAAAAGTTGAAGTCCACGATTTTATCCGTGTTTGCAATAGCTGCCCAGTAATCTATTACTGACACGTCATGCTTAGTAGACGGTGCGAGGATGTGGCCCATGGAATAAATCACGAAAGCCATCTTGAAACAGTCAATCTCTAAATTGCTCACAGTTGACTCAGATAAATCTTTCAATAGAACTGCTTCGACATTCTTGAGCACTTGATTCCCTTTGTCAGAAAAACCAAGAACAGATCTAAAGAACTAAACTGAACTTTCGGCTTGTTGATATTCAGGGCTATGGATGCCTATTGTGCCACATGGTATGCCAAAAACTTTGTGGATATCCTCTAGCCAGAATTTAATAGATCTATCATGAGATAACTTGATGCATCTGTTCGGACCATCGACCATGCTCATGATCCATGTGCTGAATTTTAAATTAAGCCTAGTTATAGCCGGGAGACGCAACATGCCACCAAAACCAATTTCTACAACCAGCCTGCGTTTGAATTCGTTGAATGTAGTGATAAGAGCACAAACTTTCTGAAGAGAGGTCCTGGATGTTGGGGTCGGGCAGGCGGGGTCACTGGCGACAAGGTCGACGGCGGGGTGATGCAGACCATCATCTTGATCCATCACGCGTGCTGATAGATTCATATATATGCAATATATTAGGACCGAGCGATGGAATCATATGAGATGTTGAAGAAGGAAGGGAGGGGGCATGGATGGATTTGGAAAGCTCACCTGACAGTGACGACCGCGTGTTGCAGGAGCGGAGAGCGTGCTTCAAATCCCTCCTCCGTGGATGACCACTGCTGTAGGAGGGAGGATTGGGGATGGGGCGCAAAGAAGGGGTCGACGAGGTCGGAATTCTGGATCTAGGGTTCGTAGTGGAACAGAGTGGCGGGGAAGAGAAGGTGGTTTGGGAAGGGAAGAGTGGTGTGCTGTCGCAGGGTAGGATAGTGAAGCGGGGAGATAACAGCAGATGGGTTGGTCGCGGATGAACAGTGATATTCGTTGCTTAGTGAAATATTCGTTTGATGGCCACTCCATGTAATTAGAATAACTGATGAACACTGATCACGGTGGGGGCCGGAAGAATAATAACGTACTCTGTTTGATGGCCAGTACATGTACTCCCTCCGTTTCAAAATAGATGACCCAACTTTGTACTAACTTTAGTATAAAATTAGGTCATCTATTTTGGAACAGAGGGAGTAATTAGCAGTACAGACTAATCTATGTGATAATGCAGCAGACTGCAAAGATGGACAGCTACTTTTTATACACAGCACGCAATGTCAGGTACAGTTGGGGAGGAGGTAGATGGATAAATGAGTGTGGGACATGCAGCGGAACAGGTCAGGAGGAATAAAATACCAGAAAAGGAGCGGGAGAGAACGTTGCAATACGAAACGCTGGCATAGAAAAATACTAATAGGCAGGGTCGGATGTGGGGTGAGATTCCGGGGACAGATGTCCCCAGGAACCAATGAGTATTTCCCGCTAGTGTCCCTCTATAAATATACTAATTGATTTGCTCCGGAAGGGCATACCCAAGCCCAACTCCCCAGAGTCAGGCTTAGCTTAGCTTAGCTTAGCTCAGTTTAGCATCAGGGGTTCTCTTGTGTTTGTCCAAACCAAAAACACATACATATCTTTGTTTGGCCACAGGCCCACAGCCATGGCGTCTGGTCACCGGAGACACTTCGCCGACCCACATGTGCTTCTCAAGACGCAGTACAATGGCACTTCCAACCACATATGCGACATCTGCCGATCCAAGCTGGCCGGCCTCATGGGCTACCGATGCAGCGCCTGCGACTTCGACATCCATGAGGCTTGCGCCGATTACTTCAAGCAGACAATCTCCTTCTTCGCGCACCCCTGGCACACCCTCACGCTAAGCCGCATGCCCAGCTCCTGTGATGGATGGGTCTGCGACCTCTCCATGGAGGGCTGTCCCCCGGGAGACTTGGTGTACCGCTGCACCGATTGCCTCTTCGATGTGCACCCTCTCTGCACCTTGCTCCCGCAGACTATCCGTAGCCCCCTCCACCCACGGCATGACCTTCGCTTGGTCCCTTCAGTCGGCACATGCAAGTGCGGCTGTGTCAGGACCCTGACTCAATGCCACATCGATCTAGCATGTAACACCTCATATCACTTTGCGGCCTCACGCACGGTATTCCCACGGGTGTCGCCTTACCTTTGCCCGGGACCGTTTGCGCCTTTTGGCACACGTATATGACAGTGTCCCTAGCATCCATATGATAAGGAGCCCGGACTGACATGGCTAGTCGTAAACCCAAAGTGGCACAAATTTACAGGGACAGGCATCCATGACCCAGCATCGAACGTGTCGGTCATCAGCGAGTGAATCCAGGCTGTAGCACTGGGCTAGCAGGACTCCGGTGAACCGGGCTGTAGCGGGCTAACAGGACTCCGGTACTCCAAGCGTGACATTTCCCCGAAGGGACAGACACAGGAACGACGAAGGACACATGCCGGCCAGCCTAAGTGTTCCGGAGCAGTAGCAAGCTACCATGGCTCAGTGGAAACACTAGGAGACATTTCCCGGTAAGAGAGGCTACTAAAGATAAACAACTAGATGGTCAGATCCCACACATACCAAGCATTTCAATAACATACACACAATATGCTCGATATGTGCAATACAACATGGCATCACAAAATGACTCTACGACTCAAGTAGTTTATTCAATAGGCTCCGAGGAGCGAGATATTACAAACATGGGTCTCATGACCCAACACTCAGAGCATACAAGTCAAAGCACAAGCGGAAGCTATCATGTCTGAGTACAGACATCTATAAATGAAAAAGGCTGAGAAGCCTGACTATCTACCAGATCCTGCCGAGGGCACAAGATCGTAGCTGAGGTAACAAGCTAAACGTCGAAGACCACGCGGAAATACTAGTGAGACTGAAGTCTCTCTGCAAAAACATAAAATAGGCAAACGTGAGTACAAATGTACCCAGCAAGACTTACATCAGAACTATCTACATATGCATCATTATCAACAAAGGGGATGGTGGGGTTTAACTGCAGCAAGCCAGCTTTGACTCGGTGGCTATCCTAAACTACGACTGCAAGTAACTCTTTTGAGGTGGCGCACACGAGTCCACATATTCACCATATCAATACACCACTATGGATCCGCTCCCGTCTCCCTACGAGAACGCCATCCATAGCACTCACGCTTATCTTGCGTATTTTAGAGTATCCACTTTCACTTGTCTATGAACTGATATAAGCAACCCAGAAGTCCTTTTCCGTGGACACGGCTATTCGAATAGATTAGGTTAACCCTGCAGGGGTGTACTTCTTCACACACGCTCTCACCACTTACCGCCGTTTACACGACATGTACTCGGCAACCTTCAAGCGGAAGCCCAACGTGGGTGTCGGCCACGGCCTACCTAAACACTCAAGTCTCTAGTCCAGGTTTATCGCCTATTCGGGTTCCATCCATGAGGAGATCCGGCCGGAGTTTCGCTCACAGCCCCAAACGATGTGTACAGGGTTCCGTGACACCAAACGGGTGCCCGGTTTACCCGGCCACGTGCCTACCGCATCACAGCCCACCCCTACGGTCAGCGCTGCGCACGGCCTCCAGCATACTACAAACACCAGAAACTACTTGCAACTCCTGGACAGAGGACAAGGGTGATCAAGAAGCCGAGAGGGTCCATTGGTTTCGGGCCCAATGCGTGGTAGTAGCTGAATCATGGATCACAAACACAGAACTCAGTTCCTGAGGACGGCTGCAATGAGACAACCCACCATGTACTCCTACATGGCCTCTCACCGCTACCTTTACCAAATCGTGTTCACACACTTAGCTCACACACAGTAGGACATGTTCACACGCCTCTGATTCATCCCCGATGAATCAGACCTGACTCAACTCTAAGCAGTAGCAGGCATGACAAACAAACATGAATGAGTAGGCACATCAGGGCTCAAACAACTCCTACTCATGCTAGTGGGTTTCATCTATTTACTGTGGCAATGACAGGTCATGCAGAGGATAAAGGGGTTCAGCTACCGCAGCAAGTAACAGATGAATCGGTGTTGTCCTAATGCAGTAAAAGAGAGCAGGAGCGAGAGAGTAGGATTGTATCGGAATGAACAAGGGGGTTTTGCTTGCCTGGCACTTCTGAAGATAACATTGAGTCTTCATCAGTGTCAACGATCACATCATCGGTATCACGTCTATCGAGAGGGGACAAATACCGGCAACACAGAAAGGAACACAATCAATGCAATGCACAATATGATGCATGATCATGACATGGCAAAATGAATGTGTTTTGAGCTAATGCAACTAAAACCAGATTAAATGAAGTTGGTTTGAATACAAGATTCAAATTCAAACTCCATATGTGATTATTTAAATGCCCTTTAATTGATTTGTGCTAAACAGCAGCTATAAGTTGTTCTAACATGCATGAAAATGGTACAGATGGATTCCTTGAATTTTTCTGATAATTTTTCATATATAATTTATTAAATTTGGAGTTACGGTTAATTTTCTATGAATTTTGGAAGTTTATACAATTTTCTGAAATTATTAAATCATTTAAGGTTATTTAAATTCCAGAAAATACTTATTGCGTCAGCCTGACATCATCATGACGTCAGCAGGTCAACAGGGCGCCTCCAGGTCAAACCTGACCAGTGGGGTCCACTGGTCAGTGACCCAGGGCTGTTTAGTGTCAATGGCAGGTGGGGCCGGGTCAAAGGCCACGTCAGCAGAGTCAATGCTGACGGGTGGGGCCACTGGATTAGTTTAAAACTAAACAGAAACTAATCTATGATTAATTAGCAGGTGGGGCCCTGCTGTCAGTGTCTATTAAACTAACTAATATTTAGTTAATACTAATCCTAGCCTAATTAGCCGGGCGGGGCCCGCAGGTCAGTGAGAGAGAGAGAGGGGGGGGGGGTCAAACCCGGGTCAAATGGCCCAAACAGGCCGGCGGCTCAACGCCGGCGGCAACAGGCACGGCGGAGGGCTTCGGGATCGCTCCTCCGGCCACCAAAAGCGTGGCGGAGGGCATCTACGCGTTGCCCGTGCTCGTCCGCATCGAGCAGTGCAAGCAGCAGTGGCTATGGCGGCCCGTAGCGACGGCAATGGCGACAAGTGTGGTGGCCGGAGCTCGGTGGTGCACGGGCGCAGGGCTATGGCTCGCCCTCGAGGGAACCAGGTAGCTAGGCCGCATCTAGGGGGCCCAGGGAGCACGGTGGATAGCACAGCTGGGCGTGGTAAGCTCAGCGGTGAGCAGGAGGTCGGCCATGGCGGACGGCGGCCTCGGGAGCTCGTGGGGCGGTGGCTAGAGGAAGCTAGCGAGAGGGGAAGGTGAGGGGAAACGTAGGAGAGCTCACGGAGGGGCTAGCGGAGGAGACGACGAAGTCGGGGAAGCTCTGGACGCGCCGAATCGGTGGAGTCGATCTCCGGGCACCGGAGGTGAAGACGACGATGCTCCGGTCGACTGCGGCCTCCTCTGGTCGCGTGCGTCGCGTGGGTAGCTTCACGGGGTCAGGGCGGAGCTCAGGGATGCATAGTGGGAGCGAGGGGGTGGCTGTGGCCCCGGTAACGGCGTCGGCGGCGATGGGCTCCGCTCGGGCGCATGCAGGGAGGGAAGCAGAGGAGGGAACGGGGTCCAGGGGAGGAGAGGGGAGGTGCAGGGGGCGAGGGGAAGTGCGTGGCGTCACCAGAGGGCTCGGGGAGGAAGCAGGAGGTGGCCAGAGCAGGGTGGAGGTGGCGCGCACGGCGGCGTCGCGGTGTCCGCGTCCTTCTGGCGAGGAGGAAGACGACAGGGGAGTAGCGGTGGCGGGCTGGGCCGGCCGGGGGGGGGAGCTGGGCCGGCTGGTGGGCTGCACGGGTGAGGCCAGGTATGTCCTTCTCCCTCTTATTTTTGTTCTGTTTATTTTTTCTATTTTGTTCTGTTTTGTTTTAGTTTAGTAAAATACTAAACCATTTTAATAAATTCTGTAGTTTATTATGTGGTTTGCTAAAATATATACAAAGCCACTCACAAACTTCCAGAATTATTTGGAGTCATATTTAATATATATTAAATATAAATCCAAAGAAATAGTTATTGGATTAATTCAAATGGCCAAAATAAATATCTCTGTGACTCCAAAAATATTGGTTTAAATTTTACCTCTCACCAATATTTCCATGGAATAACAGGAACATTTTCTTGGACTCATTTGAGAAGATTTACTTGTTGGTTGTTTTTAGAGGTTTCTGAGGCTTTGAAAATTCCTCAATTCAATTTCATTTGAATTTAAACATGATGCTCACATGAGGCTAACCTAGAGCAATGCCTGAAGCTAGGGATGTGACAACTCACCCCCACTAAACAAGAATCTCGTCTCGAGATTCAAGCGTAGGGTAAGGTGAAGGGGAACGCAACTAGTACAATCTTCACGATCCAGGTTGCACTTCAGTTGAACGTTGATTCGATCACCATCATTGTCTTGAAGTCTTGCTCTGAGAACTCCAACTAACATAACAACGAGAGGGGAAGGGGACTCTAGAAGGACTGATCTTTTCGAAGATCGAACAACTCAGGATTAACTCACGGAATGAGACATAGGACCATCTCTCGGGTTGAGACACGAGATACACATCAAGAGGGGTGGAAAAAAAACGGATGACAAAGGTTCACTAGGTGGACAACAATTCCACACTTAAGAAGGTGGTAATCGGTTGTCAACGTAGCGAGGAGTTGAGTTGCCATGAAACCACAACGATACACCTTAGGGAAGGTGACTCGTAGAGATATCCCCTTAAGTGGCAAAAAGAATTACTTTTGATTCAAAGATCATTGAAACTCTTTAAACCAGCCTAAGGCAATTCTCGAGCGATCGTTTGGAGGGGGTCAGTAGAATGGCATACTCGGACTTGGATGAGGTGGATTACCTTGTTGAAGACAACGCAATGGATGAATTTACTTATCACCGGAAATGGAAGGGACATTGGTGGTGCAAGCTGGGAACAAAATGCAAATGCTGGGAACGATTCTGGTAACTGGGGAAGAACCCAACAATAGAGAGTGAATTCACTGTTGGAGTGGTTATAGCATAACCGAGGAAATCTGGGGCAATCCCAGCTAGTGCCAATGATAACACATAGCGCTTGTGCGTGCTCTCAAGAACTTGAGCAATTCCACAATCATCAAGGTTTTACCAATATCCGTGTCAAGGATCCTGGCAACACAACTTGCTACCATGATGAAGGATGATGGATGATGCAGATGCAAAGGAAGATAACACCTTCTCAGATTTCACCCTTGGCGAGGCCAAAGAAATAAAATCTGGATGATCGACCGAGAGACATTTAGCACTCCGCTTCTAATGTTCTCCTTGACGTGCTAGTATAACCCATTCATAGATATGGTTTGATATCTAAAACATCAAGTAAAAGGTCGAACTTCGGGAACACAAAAATCCATAGGGGCAACTAGGGAGTAAATCCTACGAAATCCCTGGGGGGGGGGTGGCCAACTTCCTCAAACAAGATACTATAATAATAGGTCTACCGGATGGGTGTGTTGGCCACGACATCCACCTTACCGGTTATCGAGAGACCAATATTATAGTTCTTAGGGAAATGTTCCAAACCATCATATCTGCCTGAGATTCAGCTCTGGTTGGTGTTAGGATATTCCAGGCTCATCGAGTCTTAGGAAGAAAAATGAAAGTTTGCAACACAAATCGACGAGATGACGTTGCGGGATTCTCGGGAGATGAACTACGATAGCAAGCTCCAAAACATGAGCTGGTTCTGCTACAAACATGTGAACACGTTGTCCCAGACAAGCATGACCACGTGGTAGTCTTATAATAAAACACTACCGAGTTCAGGAGGGGGAACCATCAACGAGGGTATCGAAGTTCTTTCATAAGTCCGGATTAGCTCTTATGAAGGAACTCCTTCTCCTTGAACAAATCAATCAGTGGCTTGGTGTGCTAGGGATACATATAGATTGAAGGTTGCAAGTCTTCAAACCACAGCATTCTTCGCACGTGTGCATGACTGATTTGGAATGATTCCAAAGAAAGCAACATTGACTTTCTCGAATCCACGGCGGCAACTTGCATCAGATGCACATGAATTAAAGGAAGTCACTACCTTCATACGAACATATGCTTCATGAACTAGCATGGACAAATGCTTTCAAAAGTTTCCAACACTAGCTTAATGTTCAGCAAAATTATGGAGAAGGCAAGGATGTTGTCAATGGGCTCAACAACAATTCTTCTGGGTTTCCTTTCAAAAGGAATTCCATAGTTAAGTGAACAAGTGTTAGCATTGGTCAGACCCAAAAGATATAATGGTGTATGCTCGAGGGATCAACCACGAGTAAGACAACATTACGAATATCGTTGGTTCTGGTCTGATTGGATGATAGCCCATACTCAAATTATAGATGGGGTAAGACAATAGGTCCAACAACTGATCACAAGGACCAATTAATGAAGATATCATCTTTCTTCAACACACACACATACACAGAAAGATATCCCCTAACATGAACTAAGTCAGACAAGCTTTTATCTTCCAACTCTCCAAGTTGTTGTCTAGCTTAACCAACTAGCTCCGAGATATCCATCACAGATTCTTGGAGAAAGGGTGGTTCACAAGAACCCGACTTGATCACGAGCTCAACATAGCAGTCCGGTGACAACCTGGTAATACTTCCGAGAAGATATTCGGAAAATCACGAACCACCGGTATGTTACTAAGCTTGAGAACAATCTTGCTTTTGAGGGCAAGACGATATGATCAAATGAGTGAGGACTTGACAAGATCCTAACTCATCAATCGAAGGGTGCACCGAAATAAGGACTAGGTAGCACGATCAGTCTTAGAAGGATGATTCGAAAACCAACATACTAAGAATGAAATTATTATCCTTTAACTACCAAGCAACGAGGTTGCTAGCAGTATTGATTTCACACATCACAATTCATTTGTCGGTATTCCGGTTGCATCAACACGAGGGCCGAGGAATGAACAGTGATGGCAAGAAGTATCACTGTACCAAGAGTTCATAGGATGGTGTGCAATTCCTATAACAATCTCGATATAAAATATGTAATACTCCAAGGTAGAGCAGAACCAAAAGCTGGATTGGCATTTGATCTGCGGCATACAACCTTTTTTGACCCAATCCTAGATATGGACGAGGTACTGGAGTTTGTTTCTCCTAGTCATTCCGGAATAGAATGGCTTGACGGACCACAAGAGTCATTAGGCATCGATGAACGAACGCACGCATACTCTTGACTATCAATTGATAGACGAGGGTCAGAATGCAACTAAAGAGAGACAACTCAAAGGAACATATAATTTTCTGAGTTGTGGATGCATGATTAGTATGTCGAACGAATTCCACATATTTCTTCCGGATAACCCATGCAGAAAGGTAGAACTGGCAGAGTCACGATTTATGAATGGAGAACTCCTCAAGAGTACTCTAATTGTGATTTTTTTTGATCCAATAAACATCTGCCATAAGTAGTTCATGGTATTTGGAAGAAGAAGATACCACGGACTTCAAGGACTATCGCAAAGGTTACTAATATCCTAAAGGCACTAGCAATTACTATCAACATGAAGTAGGTAGAGTGAATCTCGGGTTCAAAGCCCAAGGAATAGAATACCTACTACTAAGTGGCATCACGGAATGCTTTCGAGAATAAAAGCCAGAATCATCACACTGGGGATCACAAAACATTGCTAGATTACTAGGTGACTCCCTAAACACCTAGGGCCATAATAGTATCTCCAACATATATGTCAAGGTAACGGAGTACCTCAACTCACTGATTAGTGTGGTTAATCTGGCCCATGGGAACATCGAAACGGGAAGAAGGATTTGCAATTGCATCAGACTACTTAGAAACCTGGGATGACTCGGACAGCATAACGGCTGTAAATGCTCAGAAAAGATTTGAGACATTCACAAAAATGGTGGCATAACCACTCAGAAGCACAATATCAAGGTCTCGAGATCAATAATTAACATACAGAAGTAGTAGGAACTGAACTGAGGCTTAATCCAACAATCTTATAAGTCTACTGGATTAGTAACACGTGATCCTGATAGAAAGAAGAGATAGCCTAGTTCTTAATCCCCGCAGGAAAGATAAGATGACTCAGATCAGAAGGCCATGAGGTATAAGGAGTAAAAAGAGCCTTACGTTCCATCCCACAATCAATTCCCTTATATAACTAAAGAATTTCTAGACTCAACTTCGACCAGTTTGGCTTGGTAATCCTACAGGCAGTCAAGCTCTGATACCAACGCTGTCAGGACCCCGACTCAATGCCACATCGATCTAGCATGTAACACCTCATATCACTTTGCGGCCTCACGCACGGTATTCCCACGGGTGTCGCCTTACCTTTGCCCGGGACCGTTTGCGCCTTTTGGCACACGTATATGACAGTGTCGCTAGCATCCATATGATAAGGAGCCCGGGCTGACATGGCTAGTCGTAAACCCAAAGTGGCACAAACTTACAGGGACAGGCATCCATGACCCAGCATCGAACGTGTCGGTCATCAGCGAGTGAATCCAGGCTGTAGCACTGGGCTAGCAGGACTCCGGTGAACCGGGCTGTAGCGGGCTAACAGGACTCCGGTATTCATCGCGTGACATTTCCCCGAAGGGACAGACACAGGAACGAAGAAGGACACATGCCGGCCAGCCTAAGTGTTCCGGAGCAGTAGCAAGCTACCATGGCTCAGTGGAAACACTAGGAGACATTTCCCGGTAAGAGAGGCTACTAAAGATAAACAACTAGATGGTCAGATCCCACACATACCAAGCATTTCAATAACATACACACAATATGCTCGATATGTGCAATACAACATGGCATCACAAAATGACTCTACGACTCAAGTAGTTTATTCAATAGGCTCCGAGGAGCGAGATATTACAAACATGGGTCTCATGACCCAACACTCAGAGCATACAAGTCAAAGCACAAGCGGAAGCTATCATGTCTGAGTACAGACATCTATAAATGAAAAAGGCTGAGAAGCCTGACTATCTACCAGATCCTGCCGAGGGCACAAGATCGTAGCTGAGGTATCAAGCTAAACGTCGAAGACCACGCGGAAATACTAGTGAGACTGAAGTCTCTCTGCAAAAACATAAAATAGGCAAACGTGAGTACAAATGTACCCAGCAAGACTTACATCAGAACTATCTACATATGCATCATTATCAACAAAGGGGATGGTGGGGTTTAACTGCAGCAAGCCAGCTTTGACTCGGTGGCTATCCTGAACTACGACTGCAAGTAACTCTTTTGAGGTGGCGCACACGAGTCCACATATTCACCATATCAATACACCACTATGGATCCGCTCCCGTCTCCCTACGAGAACGCCATCCATAGCACTCACGCTTATCTTGCGTATTTTAGAGTATCCACTTTCACTTGTCTATGAACTGATATAAGCAACCCAGAAGTCCTTTTCCGTGGACACGGCTATTCGAATAGATTAGGTTAACCCTGCAGGGGTGTACTTCTTCACACACGCTCTCACCACTTACCGCCGTTTACACGACATGTACTCGGCAACCTTCAAGCGGAAGCCCAACGTGGGTGTCGGCCACGGCCTACCTAAACACTCAAGTCTCTAGTCCAGGTTTATCGCCTATTCGGGTTCCATCCATGAGGAGATCCGGCCGGAGTTTCGCTCACAGCCCCAAACGATGTGTACAGGGTTCCGTGACACCAAACGGGTGCCCGGTTTACCGGCCACGTGCCTACCGCATCACAGCCCACCCCTACGGTCAGCGCTGCGCACGGCCTCCAGCATACTACAAACACCAGAAACTACTTGCAACTCCTGGACAGAGGACAAGGGTGATCAAGAAGCCGAGAGGGTCCATTGGTTTCGGGCCCAATGCGTGGTAGTAGCTGAATCATGGATCACAAACACAGAACTCAGTTCCTGAGGACGGCTGCAATGAGACAACCCACCATGTACTCCTACATGGCCTCTCACCGCTACCTTTACCAAATCGTGTTCACACACTTAGCTCACACACAGTAGGACATGTTCACACACCTCTGATTCATCCCCGATGAATCAGACCTGACTCAACTCTAAGCAGTAGCAGGCATGACAAACAAACATGAATGAGTAGGCACATCAGGGCTCAAACAACTCCTACTCATGCTAGTGGGTTTCATCTATTTACTGTGGCAATGACAGGTCATGCAGAGGATAAAGGGGTTCAGCTACCGCAGCAAGTAACAGATGAATCGGTGTTGTCCTAATGCAGTAAAAGAGAGCAGGAGCGAGAGAGTAGGATTGTATCGGAATGAACAAGGGGGTTTTGCTTGCCTGGCACTTCTGAAGATAACATTGAGTCTTCATCAGTGTCAACGATCACATCATCGGTATCACGTCTATCGAGAGGGGACAAATACCGGCAACACAGAAAGGAACACAATCAATGCAATGCACAATATGATGCATGATCATGACATGGCAAAATGAATGTGTTTTGGGCTAATGCACTAAAACCAGATTAAATGAAGTTGGTTTGAATACAAGATTCAAATTCAAACTCCATATGTGATTATTTAAATGCCCTTTAATTGATTTGTGCTAAACAGCAGCTATAAGTTGTTCTAACATGCATGAAAATGGTACAGATGGATTCCTTGAATTTTTCTGATAATTTTTCATATATAATTTATTAAATTTGGAGTTACGGTTAATTTTCTATGAATTTTGGAAGTTTATAGCAATTTTCTGAAATTATTAAATCATTTAAGATTATTTAAATTCCAGAAAATACTTATTGCGTCAGCCTGACATCATCATGACGTCAGCAGGTCAACAGGGCGCCTCCAGGTCAAACCTGACCAGTGGGGTCCACTGGTCAGTGACCCAGGGCTGTTTAGTGTCAATGGCAGGTGGGGCCGGGTCAAAGGCCACGTCAGCAGAGTCAATGCTGACGGGTGGGGCCACTGGATTAGTTTAAAACTAAACAGAAACTAATCTATGATTAATTAGCAGGTGGGGCCCTGCTGTCAGTGTCTATTAAACTAACTAATATTTAGTTAATACTAATCCTAGCCTAATTAGCCGGGCGGGGCCCGCAGGTCAGTGAGAGAGAGAGGGGGGGGGTCAAACCCGGGTCAAATGGCCCAAACAGGCCGGCGGCTCAACGCCGGCGGCAACAGGCACGGCGGAGGGCTTCGGGATCGCTCCTCCGGCCACCAAAAGCGTGGCGGAGGGCATCTACGCGTTGCCCGTGCTCGTCCGCATCGAGCAGTGCAAGCAGCAGTGGCTATGGCGGCCCGTAGCGACGGCAATGGCGACAAGTGTGGTGGCCGGAGCTCGGTGGTGCACGGGCGCAGGGCTATGGCTCGCCCTCGAGGGAACCAGGTAGCTAGGCCGCATCTAGGGGGCCCAGGGAGCACGGTGGATAGCACAGCTGGGCGTGGTAAGCTCAGCGGTGAGCAGGAGGTCGGCCATGGCGGACGGCGGCCTCGGGAGCTCGTGGGGCGGTGGCTAGAGGAAGCTAGCGAGAGGGGAGGTGAGGGGAAACGTAGGAGAGCTCACGGAGGGGCTAGCGGAGGAGACGACGAAGTCGGGGAAGCTCTGGACGCGCCGAATCGGTGGAGTCGATCTCCGGGCACCGGAGGTGAAGACGACGATGCTCCGGTCGACTGCGGCCTCCTCTGGTCGCGTGCGTCGCGTGGGTAGCTTCACGGGGTCAGGGCGGAGCTCAGGGATGCATAGTGGGAGCGAGGGGGTGGCTGTGGCCCCGGTAACAGCGTCGGCGGCGATGGGCTCCGCTCGGGCGCGTGCAGGGAGGGAAGCAGAGGAGGGAACGGGGTCCAGGGGAGGAGAGGGGAGGTGCAGGGGGCGAGGGGAAGTGCGTGGCGTCACCAGAGGGCTCGGGGAGGAAGCAGGAGGTGGCCAGAGCGGGGTGGAGGTGGCGCGCACGGCGGCGTCGCGGTGTCCGCGTCCTTCTGGCGAGGAGGAAGACGACAGGGGAGTAGCGGTGGCGGGCTGGGCCGGCCAGGGGGGGGAGCTGGGCCGGCTGGTGGGCTGCACGGGTGAGGCCAGGTATGTCCTTCTCCCTCTTATTTTTGTTCTGTTTTATTTTTTTCTATTTTGTTCTGTTTTGTTTTAGTTTAGTAAAATACTAAACCATTTTAATAAATTCTGTAGTTTATTATGTGGTTTGCTAAAATATATACAAAGCCACTCACAAACTTCCAGAATTATTTGGAGTCATATTTAATATATATTAAATATAAATCCAAAGAAAATAGTTATTGGATTAATTCAAATGGCCAAAATAAATATCTCTGTGACTCCAAAAATATTGGTTTAAATTTTACCTCTCACCAATATTTCCATGGAATAACAGGAACATTTTCTTGGACTCATTTGAGAAGATTTACTTGTTGGTTGTTTTTAGAGGTTTCTGAGGCTTTGAAAATTCCTCAATTCAATTTCATTTGAATTTAAACATGATGCTCACATGAGGCTAACCTAGAGCAATGCCTGAAGCTAGGGATGTGACAGGCTGCAAGGAATTGTCCGTGTGGAACTACGTCTGCTCTTGTCCGTTCAAAGTGAACATCGCGTGCGCCTCCGGCTGCGCGCCCAGCAGTGGCCGCCAGAGCACTAACAGTGGTCACCATGCCAGCGGCAGTCATGTCAGCACCACCGCGCAGGTCAGTTCTGCAAGCCAAACTAGCAGCAGCAGCAGCAGCCAGAGCCTTACCGTCAGACGGAGCCGTCGTTCCTCTGTCGCCAAGTTTCTTCTCAAGACAAGCTTTCATGTCGCGGTCAACGCAGCAACCGGAGGCTTGGCATCGCCGGTGCTCGAAGTCCTATCGGCGGCCTTCAGTTGATTGCCACCACGTCTTGAGGATGAGGGGCTGGCTGGTCCTCGTCTCCCTCGGCGCTCACCTCCACCTGGCATGCAATTCACCTGTCGCTCCTTTGCCTTTCAACTTCTAAGTTTTTGATTTGAGACTCTATGCGAGCATCGAGTGCAGTTCTGTAATGTCTTTCTGTATTCGGGTTTCCACTTTTCCTGTTTTTTTAATGAAACTGGAGGGGCCGCAGCCCCTACACTCCTACAGAGAAATTTATTGAAAATAAAGAGGAAGCTATTTACAACAAAGGGCTTTTCCTGTGAAAATTGGTTTCTGAGCTCGGGCTCAGATGAACTCGTTATCTCTACCGTTACTTGTTCTCGTGATCTCTGCTCGCTCCCGTATTTGTCGGCCGTATCTCATTCGTATGTTGATAGAAAATTCAGTCGGCCTGCAGTATTTATTTCTATCAGTTGAAGAGTTACCCCCGGTCCATCAAGTCGAGCAACGGACTTGCAATTTTCATGGGCTGGCCTGGTCCGTTGTCCACGATGGACACACCCAACGGCCACCCACCACCGCAGTAATTATATCCCCTACCTCTGGCACCCTTTGGCTCAAAAGAAAAAAAAACCTCTCGCACCCATCCCGGATCCCCTTCTCCAGCTCATAGTACAGTTCTCTCCTCCACCGATCTCGTCTCTTCGACTAGGATGTCAGCCTTCGCAGCTTAGTCCTCTGCCGCCTAGCATCAGGAGCTCTCCCCCCTCATACCGTGCCTGTTTTGTGGTGACCAGTTGGTGACATCCATGGCCCGCAAAGGGCGGGAACCTAGCAACAGGTTGTACGCCGCTAGCCTGCTACAAGCAGATCCGTGTAATCACTTGTAATTCCTCTATAATAGATCCAATCGTTTTTTACATCCATTTTTCTCATTACGGACGTGTCTCGAATCTTTTCCTTTGATAAGCTGGGCTATGTGGTTCCTTGACTTTCTTCAAGTTCCAAGATGTTGACTTTCTTCAAGTTCTAAGATGTAAGCCGCTAGCCTGCTAGAGGTAATCCACAGCATGTTGTTGCCCCCGTAGCCACCTCGCTCAATCAGCAAACGCATCAAGTTGCCGAAGCTCGTCAACACCAGATCCCTTGGATTACCGGCAATGAGCACGCCCCCAAGCCTGCTCGCAGTGTTCATGGTGCTTGCATCGTGGCCCTAGACGCTCAAGTTTTTTCGCCTTACTATCGCCGCCACTGATCTGATGGTTATGGTTATGGTACTCTGTGTAGTCATGCTGGTGTACTATTTTCTCTATGGAGTCACGCTGATGTACCTTGGTCGTGACAGGTCAACAAGGTCCCGATTCCAAAACTAACATAACATCATACCATTGCTGGTTAATACCTGTTTACACTTGGGGTGCTTGTCAATATTGACTGGCACACTATTTTCAGAAGTTTTTATGAGAAAGTTAGGATCCAAGTTGCTGTCAGAGACCCAGTCAAGATCCCCAGAGATAGGGTTGTGGAAATCAATCATGAGCTATACCTTTTGAAATTTTCTGTAGAAAGGGATACTGATGCTGGGAACACTTCTGACAAGCCATCTGGACCTGATGATAATCCTGAAGACCCTAACAAAAAGAAGCAGACTGAAGAGGAATTTGACTCTAGTAATGATGACCTTCTGGGGGAGGAGATGGACACTGGTACTAGTAACAACATTCCTAAAAATGCTGCTGGCTCCAGAGGTGCTTCTGGTTCTAAAGTTGCAAGTTCTGTCCAACAAAGCTACACCCCTGCCCCTGAGAACAATGTTGAAGATTCTGTCTTCTCCAAAGTCCAAGGGGCCCCCATGACCAAGAGTTATTTGGAGGTTGTCAAAAAGAAACCGATTGAGAATTTGGGGGGTGCCCTGCTGGAGAAATTTGATGTCGTTATCTCTCAAGCTACTATTCTACCTCAAACCGTTGCTGACAAATACAAGCAGTGGGGTCCTGTGGTTGCCACTAGGGCCAGCACTAGAAACTTGAAAGATGGGGGGCCTACTATGCAAAAAGCCCAGGACCTGAAATGGATCAGAAATCTGGAGGTGCCAAGCAAAGGTAAATTTAGTTTTCACAACTCTTTTGCTTGTCTAGAAGATGATGTTCTTATCTCCACTGCTGAAGGCTTAGGTATTAACTTGAGCTCTAGTGGGTGTAATATTAGTAATAATATTGCTGTGATTAAGAACTTTGAGCTTAAGAGAGTGGATAAGTTTAATCAGGATAATCCTGAAATTTTTCTCCCAGCAAACATTGATGTTTCTCGAGAAGAGTTTAATTTTTTTTCTTCTAATCCAGAGACCCAGTCTGAAACTGGTGCTGGCCCACATATGAATGTTGACTCAGAACTAGATTCCCCCTGGATTAAGGTCAAAAAACCTAACACTAGTAGTAGGAAAAAACTTGATTTTATAGTTAAATGATTGGGCTATTTTGGAATATTAGAGGCCTAAATGGGCCCATCAAATGCAATAAACTGAAAGAGCTCATTATAGCTCATATGCCTGATTTTATTAGTATTTCTGAGTCTAAGAAAGAAGAGTTTACCCCTCTTCAATTAGAAGCTTTTGATACTAGATCCTGTTATACTTGGAAATGGCTCCCTGCTAATAATACTGCTGGAGGCATTCTGGTAGGAATTAGGGGGGATCTCTTTGACATTGTTTGCTGTGATATACACACTTACAGTGTCTCTTGCTTGCTTCAAAACAAACAAGATGGGTCCTCTTGGAGACTGATCTCCGTTTATGGTACTGCATATGACCAGTTTAAACTGGATTTTATTAATGAATTACACAACCTGCTTACTGGGTGGGCTGGTCCAACTCTGGTTGGTGGGGATTTTAATCTGATTAGAGAGGCCAGTGAGAAAAATACTGGTCTGATTAACCAGCATTGGGCAGACTTGTTTAATGACTGGATTAATAGATTTGGTCTTCTTGAGCTGAAGATTAATGGCAGGAAATATACCTGGGCAAATAACCAAGACTCCTTGGTTATGGCCACCATAGATAGGGTTTTCATGTCCACTAATTGGGCCACTTCTTTCCCTGATGTTCAGCTCAGAGCTCTTCCTAGGGTTGGTAGTGATCACACCCCTCTGGTGTTGAACACTTGTGCTTTTCCTTCCCCTAAAGAGAAAGCTTTTAGATTTGAGAAATGGTTCCTGGAAGTAGATGGCTTTAGGGAGATAGTCCATAAAGCTTGGAACACTAAATGTTATTTTACCAAAGCCATTGATATTTGGTAGTTTAACATTAGAAATACCAGGAAAGCCATTAAAGGCTGGTGTGCTAATTTTGAGGCAGAGCAAAATAGGCAGAAACAGGCCCTGGTGGCAGAATATAACTACCTTGATATTTTGGCTGAGTCTCAACCTCTCTCACCTAACTCTAAGCTGAGGATTAAAAAATTGCAAGTGAACTGAATGATATCTAGAAAAAAGAAGAGATTAAAGCCAGACAGAGGTCCAGGGAGAGGGAGGTCTTGGAAGGTGATCTTAACACTGGGTATTTCAAAGCTGTGGCAAGTCGAAAAAGGAGGAAGAAACAGATCCTGATGCTAGAAAACGATGAAGGTATTGTCACTGACCCAGAAGGCATTATGAATACTGCTATTAATTACTATAAGAATTTATTTGGCTTTGTAGGTAAAATAAATATCACTCTGAAAGATGACTTTTGGAGTGAGGAAGAATTAGTTTCAGAAGCTCATAATAATATCTTAGATGCTGCTTTTACTGAGGAAGAAATCAAGGCTGCTGTTTTCAGCTCATATGCTGAAGGAGCACCTGGCCCAGATGGGTTTCCTTTTTTATTCTATCAGCAATTCTGGGACCTTATTAAAGGTAATCTATTTGCTTTATTCCAGGATTGGGAGAAGGGGGAATTAGACCTATATAGGCTAAATTTCTCCCTCCTAACCCTAGTTCCTAAAGAGGCTGAGGCAGTTAGGATGGAGAAATTCAGACCTCTTGCCATGATTAACTGTAGTTTTAAAATCTTTGCAAAATGTGCCACGACTAAGTTTGGCCCCATTTGCAATGATCTAATAGCTCCTAACCAGACAACCTTTATTAAAGGGTGTTTCATTGCTGAAAGCATTATCTGCACATGAAATTATCCATTCTGTGCATTCTAGCAAGAAGTCTGGCTTTGTGTTCAAGCTAGATTATGAGAAAGCTTATGACATGATTAATAGGGAATTTCTTATGGATATGATGAAAAGAAGGGGTTTTAGTCATAAGTGGATGGCTAAAGTAGGATCTCTCATCTTCAAGGGCTCTGTTGGTGTCAGGGTTAATGACAACAACAGTGAGTTCTTTGTCCCTGGCAAAGGTGCCAGACAAGGAGATCCATTCTCCCCTCTTCTTTTCAACCTAGTTGCAGATGTATTTACTAGGATTTTAATTAAAGCCTCTATTAATAACAAAGTTGAAGGGCTTTTTCCTGTCACAAACCCTGCTGGCATCATTAGTATGCAGTATGCAGATGACACTCTGCTCTTCCTGGGCAATAATCTTTCTTTTGCTAAAAATCTTAAGTGGTTACTGTCTTGTTTTGAACAGTTGTCTGGGATGAGGATCAACTTTCACAAGTGTGATTTAGTCCCCATTAACATTGACCATGATGAAGCAAATTTATTTGCTCAGGTCCTAGGCTGTAAGCTTGGGAATTTTCCTATTAAATATTTAGGAGCCCCTCTTCACTATAAAAAGCTTAGAAAAGAGGATTTACAACCCACTGTGGATAAAATTATTAAGAAAGGGGCCGGCTGGAGAGGGAGATTACTTTCCTCTGGTAAACGTCTTACCCTTGTTCAGTCTTGTCTTTCTAGTATTCCCTGCTATCTAATGGGAATTATAAAATTCCCCAAGTGGGCTATTAGCATGATCAACTCTCAACTTGCTCACTGCTTTTGGGATGATTGAAGGAAATGTGCCCTAGAGGCAATAATAAAGTTATTATTTATTTCCTTATTTCATGATAAATGTTTATTATTCATGCTAGAATTGTATTAACCGGAAACATGATACATGTGTGAATACATAGACAAACATATAGTCACTAGTATGCCTCTACTTGACTAGCTCATTAATCAAAGATGGTTATGTTTCCTAATCATAGACATGTGTTGTCATTTGATTAATGGGATCACATCATTAGGAGAATAATGTGATTGACATGACCCATTCCGTTAGCCTAGCACTTGATCGTTTACTATGTTGTTATTGCTTTCTTCATGACTTATATATGTTCCTGTAACTATGAGATTATGCAACTCCCATTTACCGGAGGAACACTTTGGGTGCTACCAAACGTCACAACGTAACTGGGTGATTATAAAGGAGTACTACAGGTGTCTCCAAAGGTACATGTTGGGTTGGCGTATTTCGAGATTAGGTTTTGTCACTCCGATTGTCGGAGAGGTATCTCTGGGCCCTCTCGGTAATGCACATCACTATAAGCCTTGCAAGCAATATGACTAACGAGTTAGTTGCGGGATGATGCATTATGTAACGAGTAAAGAGACTTGCCGGTAACGAGATCGAACTAGGTATTGGATACCAACGATCAAATCTCGGGCAAGTAACATACCGATGACAAAGGGAACAAAGTATGTTGTTATGCGGTTTGACCGATAAAGATCTTCGTAGAATATGTAGGAACCAATATGGGCGTCCAGGTTCCGCTATTGGTTATTAACCGAGAATAGTTCTAGGTCATGTATACATAGTTCTCGAACCCGTAGGGTCCGCACGCTTAAGGTTTCGATGACAGTTATATTATGAGTTTATGAGTTTTGATGTACCGAAGGAGTTCGGAGTCCCGGA
Organism: Triticum aestivum; assembly: GCF_018294505.1. Classification (NCBI taxonomy): domain Eukaryota; kingdom Viridiplantae; phylum Streptophyta; class Magnoliopsida; order Poales; family Poaceae; genus Triticum; species Triticum aestivum. The sequence continues at coordinate 648,416,841 of NC_057795.1, read as the reverse complement.
TGAGATCGTGGACATGACGAGGAGTCTCGAAATGGTCGAGACGTAAAGATCGATATATTGGACGACTATATTCGGAGTTCGGAAAGGTTCCGAGTGATTCGGGTATTTTTCGGAGTACCGGAGAGTTACGGGAATTCGCCGGGAGAAGTATTGGGCCTTATTGGGCCATACGGGAAAGAGAGAGGGGCTGCCTAAAGCAGGCCGCGCGCCCCCCAAGGCCTAGTCCGAATTGGACTAGGGGGAGGGGCCGCACCCCCTCCTTCCTTCCCTTCTCTCTTCCCTTTCCTTCTCTCCTACTCCTACTACATGGAAGGTCTCCTAGTTGGACTAGGAAAGGAGGGAGTCCTACTCCCGGTGGGAGTAGGACTCCTCCCTGGCGCGCCCTCCCTTGGCCGGCCGCCTCCTCCCCCTTGCTCCTTTATATACGGGGGCAGGGGGCACCCCATAACACACAAGTTGATCTACGGATCGTTCCTTAGCCGTGTGCAGTGCCCCCCCCACCATATTCCACCTCGGTCATATCGTCGCGGAGTTTAGGCGAAGCCCTGCGCCGGTAGAGCATCATCATCGTCACCACGCCGTCGTGCTGACGGAACTCACCCCCGAAGCTTTGCTGGATCGGAGCCCGGGGATCGTCATCGAGCTGAACGTGTGCTGAACTTAGAGGTGCCGTACGTTCGGTGCTTGGATCGGTCGGATTGTGAAGACGTACGACTACATCAACCGCGTTGTGCTAACGCTTCCGCTTACGGTCTACGAGGGTACGTGGACAACACTCTCCCCTCTCGTTGCTATGCCATCACCATGATCTTGTGTGTACGTAGGAATTTTTTTGAAATTACTACGTTCCCCAATAGTGGCATCTGAGCCTAGGTTTTATGCGTTGATGTTATATGCACGAGTAGAACACAAGTGAGTTGTGGGCGATACAAGTCATATTGCTTACCAGCATGTCATACTTTGGTTCGGCGGTATTGTGAGATGAAGCGGCCCGGACTAACATTACGCGTACGCTTACGCGAGACTGGTTTCACCGTTGCGAGCACTCATGCTTAAAGGTGGCTGGCGGGTGTCTGTCTCTCTCACTTTAGCTGAATCGAGTGTGGCTACGCCCGGTCCTTGCGAAGGTTAAAACAACACTAACTTGACGAACTATCATTGTGGTTTTGATGCGTAGGTAAGAATGGTTCTTGCTAAGCCCGTAGCAGCCACGTAAAATTTGCAACAACAAAGTAGAGGACGTCTAACTTGTTTTTGCAGGGCATGTTGTGATGTGATATGGTCAAGACGTGATGCTATATTTATTGTATGAGATGATCATGTTTTGTAACCGAAGTTATCAGCAACTGGCTGGAGCCATATGGTTGTCGCTTTATTGTATGAAATGCAAACGCCCTGTAATTGCTTTACTTTATCTCTAAGCGGTAGTGATGGTCGTAGAAGCAATAGATGGCGTAACGACAACGATGCTACGATGGAGATCAAGGTGTCGCGCCAGTGACGATGGTGATCACGACGGTGCTTCGAAGATGGAGATCACAAGCACAAGATGATGATGGCCATATCATATCACTTATATTGATTGCATGTGATGTTTATCCTTTATGCATCTTATCTTGTTTTGATTGACGGTAGCATTTTAAGATGATCTCTCACTAATAATCAAGAAGTGTTCTCCCTGAGTATGCATCGTTGCGAAAGTTCTTCGTGCTGAGACACCACGTGATGATCGGGTGTGATAGGCTCTACGTTCAAATACAACGGGTGCAAAACAGTTGCACACGCGGAATACTCAGGTCATACTTGACGAGCCTAGCATATACAGATATGGCCTCGGAACACGGAGACCGAAAGGTCGAGCGTGAATGATATAGTAGATTTGATTATATGTTCATTCTAAGTCTACAACATATTCATTATAAGAAATAGACTTGGGGGCTGGCATAGTAAGGATGATTCAGTGAAGGGAAGAGTTAGTACCTCAAATTTCTGGTGCATTTGCTTCACCATATCAACTTCGAGGTCATGGCTGCTGTTCACTTGGTTAAGAACTAGAAAAACTTCCCCAATGCTCATATGAGTATAATTAGCAATGTCAAATCTGACCTTGCAATGGCTCAGGTGCTCCTCCTTGGCAGAGCACTTGGCGAGCATAGTGCGTCTCCCTGGCTCAGTATAGCCTGTCTTGGTGATCTCCACATCAGCATCTCGTGGGTCATCTCCTTTGGCCGGGCTAGGGACTTCAGGGTTTTCAGATTCGATGGCGGCTTGCTCGGTAGGCGGGTCAGCGGTCGATGTTGGTGTGTCATGAGCCGGTTCAAGCAGCAGCTCAAGAATAGAGGCATCAGGCGCGACCGTCTGGAGATCAGGCTCATGGATAGTTGATTCTTTGGCCGGCTTGTTCTTCTTCACCTCTTGCTGGATTTTGCTTTTCCGCTTCATAAGATCAAAAAGATCAGTATAAGTATAAAGAATTGAACTGAATACAGGATAAGTAAATTATCATTACCCTGGAGCGGTCTTGAAAGCCGGCATTTTGGACTGGATTGAGTCGCTGGAGGAAGGTGACGTTTCCTGATAATTCGAGTCAGAAGGGTTCACTGGTTGACGAGTGAGACCCGCCAAAGGATAAGAGGGATTTAAGTCGGAGGTGACCTCGTTTCGACGCTTCCTTGGTGTATTCGGTAAGCCGGAGGAGGGTTCCACATCTTTGCTGGTCCGGGTCTGCCTCCGGATCTCATGAATCTGTCGCTTCAAAAGAAATTGAGGATCTTGATAAGCTAAGGGATGTCAAAATCTTACTTTCCGGGTTACTCTTCGGATTTTTTGTCTTGGCAAAGGCTCTAAGTCGGAGGAAATAATAGTTACCTCTTCATCTACTCCATGACTCATTCCCGTGTCATCCTGATCATAATCAATATCAATAAGGTGATTAAAAAATGAGCCAAGAGAGTCAAGGGCTACCTCCGACTTAGAGGAGTCCTCCAGTTGAAGCAGCTCAGAAGCGCTGGACTTCTTTCCTCTTTTCTTCATGGCGGCTTTCCTGGCGGCTCTCTTGGCCTTCCTGGCTCTCTTTGCAGCCTCATGATCATATTTTGCCTTCAAAATTTATCGTCGGCCTGTGAAAATCAGCAAAGTTTGAGTCAAGACAAAACATCAAGGATGAAGGTAAAGTTACCCATTTTGGCGGCTTACCGCTGGAGCCGGGTTAGCTTTGTAGAAAGGGCTTACGCCTACTTTGCCGCAATCTACTAGGCTCTCATTCAAGAGCGACCTGGTCATATTGTTGATGACGTCGTCAGTTAAATCATCAGTGTTGTGCCTCAGAGGGTCATTCTTCTCGCCTATGTAAGTGCACATTAACCCAGAGCAGCGGCTCAACGGGATGACCCGCCATGCGACCCAGCACCGGACCAGATCAATGCCATTTAGGCCATTCCCCAACAGCGCTTTGATTTTTGCAAGGTTGGGGGCGAGCATTTGGCGTTCAGCGGTTGTCACCTTGTCGGGAAGCGGATGACTAGAATCAAGGCGTAGGGCGCGAAAGCCGGGCAGAGGGTTCTCGTCAGCCGGAGAAGTGTCTTGGCAATAGAACCATGTCTAGCTCCAGTCGTTGGGGTTACTTGGTGGGCATAAGGAAAAATGACGTCTCTCCGTTGTTGGATTGAGATCCTGCCAAGCTCCAAACTAGGTCCATTGGCACATTCATTCTGGCGGTTCAAATAAAACAACTCTCCGAAGAGCAGCAAGTTGGGCTCTTCTCCAAGGTACACCTCATTGAACACTTGAAAGTTGCAAATATTAGACACGAAGGTGGGTCCGATGTCTTGAGGACGGAGGTCAAAAAAGTGCAAAACGTCTCTGAAGAACTTTGAGCCAGGTGGTGAAAAGCCCCGGATCATCTGACTAGTAAAAACGACAATTTCTCCTTCTTTGGGCTGCGGTTTCTCTTCTACCAGGTTAGGAGGATGATAAGACATGACATCCTTCTTTGGCAGATAGCCAGTCTTCACAAAATCATCGAGTGTGCTATCAGTGATGATGGATTTGACCCAATTGCATGAAGTGGGTTGTTTGGGCGGCATTGTGAAGGAATCCTAACAAAGAGTAAAATTTACGGTTCAAATTTAAGCCGGAGAGAAAGTGTTACATTACATATTCAAAATGGTGGCTTATGAAGGGGCCTAATGGTATATGACTAACTAGTCAGGTTATGTAAACCGCCATGAGCAGTACAGGTTATTTAGGGTGCCATGGTAAAGTTGGATGATGTCTACTGAGCATGGTAATTTAAGACGGCAGTTTGAGCTGCCATGGCTAGATGGATCTAACAAAATGCAGTTTTTGGCTAAGTGTTGTACAAACAAGTTTCACAGGCTGCAGCTATTATTTTGGATCAACGGATGCTTAGGAAAAGGAAATATTCTAGACCTAAAAAACTAGTACATACGAGTGCGTGAGTTCTAATGCAGTCTCTTTACAGAAAAAGGGGATCCGCTAGTATCAAAAGTGGAAGCAAAACAACTATCGCACGAGTTCCATATTACTTTTTGATCAAAGGAAGCCGCGGTGGAGGAACTACGAAGAAACCATGATGAACTACGAAGAACACAGAGAAACTTGTAAACCCTAATGCGAATCTGAGGTGCGGGAAGGCAAAGACTTATAGCTGCAGATCTACTGCGGAGGGTCGCCGCCGTTCTCTGGATCGACTCAGGTTGATGCAGTGGCCGAGGTTGAGGAAGACGAGGTGCTCTGCGGTGGCGGCGGAGCTCGAGCGGCAGAAGGGTTGCGAGAGGAAGAGGATGCTGGAAAGGGGAGAATGAGAAAAGACCTAGTTGAGCCTATTTATAAGGGAAGACTGATAAGTGGGCGCAAAAACAAGGAGGTCAAAAAATGGCTATCCAGATATAAGGACGCCTCGATTCTCGGGATGGTCATTAAGATAAGGATCCGTTGAGATACTTTGAACAAAGTGTGAATTAAAGACAGATGACGTCATGGCGGGTTACCACAGATCCAGAGGATAATGCCATGGCGGGTTATAAAACTTTCGTACAAACGAAGAGCAGAAGATTTTTTCTAAGTGTTGAAGATTGACATGAAGTTCAAATCAATCTGGGGCCTAATGTTGGGGATATAACTATTAGGTATGACCCGCCTAGGAGGGGCCGGGTTATACCTATGATGATTCTTGAAGCCTAAGACGACGATGGAAGATGGCAGTTCAGTTAAGGGCCCAAAGCCCAAAGGCGACTTAAGGCCCATAGAGATAAACCGCCATATGTATGTAACTTGTATTGTAAGGCAGGAATAGAGAGAGACCGAGCAGGACACTGTTTATGAGCCGGCCGAGACTCTGTGAGCCGCTGGGCGTCAACCTCTGTATATAAAGGGACGACCCGGTGGCGGTTCAGGACAAGTAACATCAGATCGAGAACTAGGTCAAGCGGATTCGCTCCCTAGTAATCAAGACATAAGAAATCCCACTCAAAACTAGATCGTAGGCTTTTACATTCACCGCAAGGGGCCGAACCAGTATAAACCCCGTGTCCTTTGTCCCGATTAACCCCTTTAAGCTTCCTAGTTGCGATGGCTCCACGACTAAGTCCTTTCACTAGGACATCTGACATGACAATTCCACGACACCCGCCGTGGGGTCACGAGCGCGCGGACTGTGCTCCTTATGGAACAAGAGCTTCTGCGCCACCATACCAGCAGGGGTAGCTGCGACGCGTGGCTCTGTAGGATCATCGAGCTACTTGATGTTGTCTGCGAAGGCCTGGAGACGGTCGTTTCATGGCCGGAGTTGCGGTTTTCATCCTGGGCCCGCGCGTGCCCGTGTTATGTCTGCTCTTCCTTCAGGAGAGGACCTGGGGAGCTCCACCCTAGTGGAGACGCGGACTGGATTCCACCTCCAGCCCAAGGAATGATTCCTTGGGCACCGGTTGGGATGAATAGTCGCCATGGGCCATCTCCCAGCCGGTATGGCCCCACCGCAGCAATGGCAGCTGACACGATGGAGGGGTCGGAAGTTGCCCTCGAGACAATGGTCGTTACAATCTTTTGGATTACAAAGACTTTAATTATGATAGTTGCTCTTTGGTTGATTGTATTTCATCCATGATAAATTCAGCCCATGCTTATGAACAAAGTAAAGCTTTTTCTAAAAATATTGTTGATGCTATGATGAAAGCTTTTGAAGAAAAGTTGGAATTAGAAGTTTCAATTCCTAGAAAATTACATGATGAATGGGAACCTACCATCAAAGTCAAGATTAAAAATTATGAGTGTTTTGCTTTATGTGACTTGGTTGCTAGTGTTTCTACAATTCTGAAATCTTTATATGACGTGCTTGATCTTACCGATATTGAAGAATGCTCTTTAAATTTGCACTTGGCGGATTCCACTATTAAAAAGCCTATGGGAAGAATTAATGATGTTCTTATTCTTGCAAATAGGAATTATTTGCCCATAGATTTTATTGTTCTTGATATTGATTGCAATCCGTCTTATACAATTATACTTGGCAAATCGTTTTTACGTACTATTGGTGCCGTGATTGATATGAAAGAAGGTAATATTGAATTTCAGTTTCCACTAAGGAAGGGTATGGAGCACTTTCCTAGAACAAGAATTAGGCCACCATATGAATCAATCATGAGGGCAATGCATGGATCTAGAACTAAAAATGACAACACTTAGATCCTTCGCATTATGCCTAGCTAGGCACTACTGGAAAGAGCTACTTTGCCATCTGCTAGCTCTTTGCCGTCCGCTAGTGGACGGCAAAGAAGCTCTTTGCCATCAGCTACCGAAAAGCAGACGGCAAAGAATCGGCGAACGACAAAGAAGCTCTTTGCCATCGGCCGATTCTTTGCCGTCAGCTGGCTGACGGCAAAGAGAGTGGTGGCCCCCACCCCCCGCCCGTTTAGAAAAAACTTAACGACCCACCTCTTTGCTGTCCGCTAGCAGACGGCAAAGAGAGGTAAAGACGGACGATAAAGAAACGACCGACGGCAAAGAGCAGGGTAACTAACGGCCGCCACCCCCCCGCCCGTTACTCTTTGTTCTCTCACTCTCTCCTTCCCGACGCCCCGCCACTAGCTATCCCCACCCACCGCCCAGCACCGCCCCCGCCCCCCGCCGCCGCCCCCGCCCCGCCGCCCGGCGCCGCCCCCGCCCCCGCACCCGCTTGGCCCGTCGCCCCACCACCCCTCCGCCCCCAGCCCGCCCGCCGACGCCCCGTCGCCCCACCACCCCTCCGCCACCCGCCGCCCGGCGCCGCCCCCGCTTGCCCCGTCGCCCCACCACCCCTCCGCCCCCACCCCAGCCACCGACGCCCCGTCGCCCTGCCACCCGCCGCCCGGCGCCGCCCCTGCCGCCCGGCGCCACCCCACGTCGCCCGCCGCCGCCCCCGCCGCCCGGTGCCCCCCCCCCCACCACCGCCCCCGCCGATCGTCCCATTGCTCCGGTGAGGGACTACTTTTTTCTTTCTGTTTTTCATTTTTTTGCTGTTTAATTGTTAGTGCTAGATTGTGTTAGTGTTAGTGTTAGAAAAGAATTAGAAGAAGTAGAAGTAGTAGAATAAGTAGAACAAGAAGAAAAGAAAAGAAGTAGAAAAAAGATGAAAAAAGAAAAAAAAGAAAAGAAGTAGAAGAAGAAGAAAGGAAGAAAAGAAAAGAAGTAGAAAATAGATGAAAAAGAAGAAGAAAGAAGAAAGAAGTAGAAGAAGAAAAGTAGAAGAAGAGAAGAAAAGAAGAAACGAAAAGAAACAGCACCCCGACCGTCCCATTGCTCCGGTGAGGGACTACTTCTTCTTCTTGTTTCTGTTTTTTCATTTTTTTGCTGTTTAATTGTTAGTGCTAGATTGTGTTAGTGTTAGTGTAAGAAAAGAATTAGAAGAAGTAGAAGAAGTAGAAGTAGTAGAAGAAGTAGAACAAGAAGAAAAGAAAAGAAGTAGAAAAAAGATGAAAAACGAAAAAAAGAAAGGAAGTAGAAGAAGAAGAAATGAAGAAAAGAAAAGAAGTAGAAAAAGATGAAAAAAGAAGAAGAAGAAAAGAAGTAGAAGAAGTAGAAGAAGAAGAAAATAAGAAACAAAAAGAAACAGCACCCCGACCCCGACACGACACCCAGACACCCCGACACCCGACCCCCGACCCCAACACGACACCCCGACCCCCTGACCCCTGACCCCGACACCGCCGGTATTTTTGTATGTTGTGCTTGATGATGATACACTTAAGTGATATACATTATTATTCATGTCGGTATTTTTTTTATGTTGTACTAATTTCGTTTATTCTTTGTCATGGCAGGTGTTGAAAGATGGTGGGCGCTGGTCGGGAGCGCTCGGAGGACCCTTCTTCGTCGGCGCGTGGTGCGAGGTCTTCTATTCCACACACACCTCTCCGCCGAGCGTTGCTGGACAGTATGGCGACACCGCCGGGCCCTTCTTCATCGACCGCGGTGCCGAGCAGGGGACGAGGTAAGAGGAATAGAGGAGCTGGAGCACGTGGTCGCGGGAGAGGAGGTAGGGTGACTGCCAGGGCGCCTTCCTCGCCGCCACCCCCAGCTGTTTCACCCGAGCACATGACTGCTAGGGTGGACTCATCCGAGGAGGAGGCTACACGGACTCCGGTCCACGAGCCTTCGATCCACGGGCCTTCGGCCCACGAGCCTCGGGTTGACGGGCCTTCGGGCCACGAGAGTTCGGCCCACGAGACCCCGGAGGAACACACGTCTGGATGGGGTACCTGGCCGGATCAGCCTGAGGGGCCGAGTGGCCATGCTGATGATGGCGGGGACATGACTGATTTTGAGGAGGAGTGGGGCACCGTCTACCAGCGTGGTTGTACACGGCTCCCGGACGTGCCGGCGACCCACGAGCAGAGGTGGTTGATTTTCCCTGATGGGGAGAGGTAACTGCATTTAACCTTTTTGTACCCTTCTGCATTCACGTTTCTTCAAATATATAATGTGTTGGCCTTGTCATGCTGCAGGGGTTGGGACCACCATCATAGTGTCAGCCGGCCCAACTCCGTCCTTGGAGTTCTTTGTCGGCAAAACTTCCTGGGGTTTGTCACGTTGCGTGGTAAGGGTCGGCTTCTAGAGCTTGGATTGAGTTGGGAGCACTACTTGGCTGCCTCGGCCCCGCCGAGTGAGATTATCAACGGTGTCTTGTGCAAGACGAGGGCAGACGTGGTGATTAGAAAGTTCTGGGTAATTTCTCATTTACACAATTAAAAATCTTCAACTAGCTAGTTATTAATTGTACTAATCAATATTGTCTCATTTGATTGCAGACATTCTACAGGTGTGAGGAGGGATACGAGGAGGAGGCGGCAAATGTTATCGATAACGTCTGCAAGCGCCTACTACAGAACTTACGGCACGAGGCTCGGGTGCAGGCTGTTCGAGACTACTATGCCTCGCATGGTATCAAGAAGACCAAGCCGGCGTGCCACGATAAGTTCTTGAGTAAGGAGGAGTACATGAAGGTAATTCTTAAGGCCTTGTACTTTACTTCCTTCATTTAGTAATTCATAGCCGTAGCGCTCAAGTTTCTATTTCCTAACTTAGGCCCCTCCGAGATGGTGTGCGGATCGGATGGATTGTTGGGAGGTGTTGGTCAATGAGTGGTGCTCAAAAGAATGGCTAGCCCTCCACAACAAGGCCAAGGACAAACATGCCCAAATGGAAGGTGTGCCACACCATCAAGGCAGCTCCAACTTATATCAGTACGGGCGGAACTGGGTATGTGGTTTGCTTCATGATTCATGAAATTCGTTTATCATGCTAGCTTCAGCCCTTTAATTACTAATTTACTTTGTTTCTCTCTTTCAGACACGCTACAATAAGGTGGATAAGGTGCCAGAGGTGTACGACCTGTATGCCATGGCCCACACTGGCTCTTACAAGAAAGTCAAGGCATTCTCTGCATCTGACCTCGATGATCCAAAAAACTTCACCAACATCTACTCCCATGACAAGCTCGTGAGATATAGAGATGAGGGGAAGGCGAGGAAAGGGGAGGACTTTAACCCGAGCCAAGGTCCCATTGACACAGAGCTGCTGATGATATATGGTGGTGGGAGGTCCCATGGCTCCATAGCCATGGGAGATGGACTTATCCATTGTCCTAGCACTCTCCCGGAGATCAAGGCATGTCAGTCGAGCTCCGCTCCTGAGATAAGGCCTCGTGAACGGCCAGTCCAACTCGCCTTCAAGGTTAGTTATACGTACTCAGCTACCTTTCTCCATTACATTGTGTGCGCTTCCATCAATGATTACAAATGGTAACGAGGAGTGGTGTTGCAGGCTGCTATACAGAGTGAGAGAGATAGAATGGAGAAACTTCTGGTTGAGGCGGCAGAGAGGCAGTGGGAGTTGGAGGAGAGGACGACAAAGATGTTGGAGGAGGAGAGGGCACGGAATGACATGCAGGCAAGGGCCATGTACGAGCTCCTTGTGGTAAGTTTTTTCTACACATTAGCCAATACATTCATGTAGTGTTTGTCTCATTACTAACTAGTAAGACTGAGTCGTCAAAACCAAATGTGCGGTCTGTGTGCGAGAAGTCTGGTCAGACTGCTCCGCCGATGCCAGTGATTGCTCCTGGGACCACGGTGAGTTTAATTTGAATGGACATTACTTGCTAGTCTTAACATTTGAGTGTCATCATGCTAACGAGACATTGGAAATGATCTTTGGTGCAGCGTAACTCCAGACAATCATCGCACGATCCTTCTCGAGCTACCGGCACGAGCCACCCTGCTACTACACCTCCATGATCACGGTAAGTGTCTCTAGTGTTTTGCTTAACAAATGCATAAAGACCTAGACTTAGCTTTATTTCCTCCAATATGCTTACCATAATGACCTAGAGTTAGCTTCTTTTCCTCCAAAATGACTTAATAAGCTTAGTCACCTCCAAAACCATCCATTTTAGCTAAGTTAGCTCTAAAACGATTTGTACTTAGCTTACTTATGTCAAAAATTGCATAATTAGCTTAGTTAGCTCATAAACGATCCATTTTACCTAAGTTAGCTCTAAAATGACCCATTTTTACCTTAGTTAGCTTATAAATGATCCAGTTTATCCAGGTTAGCTCTAAAATGACCCATTTTAGCTAGATTAGCTCCTAAATGATCCATTTTACCTACGTTAGCTTTAAAATGACCCATTTCACCTAGGTTAGCTCCAAAATGACCCATCTTACCTAGGTTAGCTCCAAATTGACACATCACACCTAGGTTAGCTCTAAAATGATGCTTTTTACTAAGTTATCTCATAAATGATCCATTTCAACTAAGTTAGCTCATAAACGATCAATTTCACCTAAGTTAGCTAAAAAAGATCCATTTCACCTAAATTAGCTCTTAAATGACCCATTTCACCTAAGTTAGCTAAAAACGATCCATTTCACCTTAGTTATCTCAAAAACGATCCATTTCACCTTAGTTAGTTCATAAATGACCCATTTCAACTAAGTTAGCTCATAAATGATCCGTTTCACCTAAGTTAGCTAAAAAACGATCCGTTTCACCTTAGTTAGCTAAAAAACGACCCATTTCACCTTAGTTAGCTAAAAACGATCCATTTCACCTTACTTAGCTCATAAACGACCCATTTCAACTAAGTTAGCTCATAAATGATCCATTTCACCTAAGTTAGCTCAAAAACGATCCATTTCAACTTAGTTAGCTCAAAAACGACCCATTTCACCTTAGTTAGCTCAAAAACGACCCATTTCAACTAAGTTAGATCATAAACGACCCATTTCAACTAAGTTAGCTCATAAATGACATACTTCTTGTTCTAGTCTTCTTCTTCTAGTCACCTATTTCTAACTTTCTTATTTGCCATTTTGCATATTTCATTCACTTCATGGAAGCTAGCTTGCTATGATGGAGTGCTTGTTTTTTCTTTGATGAAACTTTGCATTGTATCTAGCTTTCTATGATGGAACTTGATATCTTGATGAAACTTTGCATTGTAATATGTATATGGATGGATCTTGATGGAACTTGCTATGATGGAACAATGTGTATGGATGGAACTTGCTTATGTATGAATGGATGAAACTTAATTATGTGCTGCATATGTGATATGTGTGCTGTTAAATAGTCATGTGAACTATATCTATATATGTCATATATATTTGCTGTGAAAATTGTTGGATTAAAAAACAGCAAAAAAGAGCCAATATACATGCTCTTTGCCGTCTGCCACCAACGGCATTGGGCTCTTTGCCGTCAGCCGCGGACGGGAAAGAAGCCACGTGGCAGCCAACTGTGCTTCCTGGGAGCTGACCCATTTGGCCAGTTTGCCTACAGTGGCAGACGACAAAGAGTAAATAGTTTTGCCGTCAGCGGCGGACGGCAAAGGCCTGCCGTTAGACACCTAACGGACTATTTGTCGTCTGCTTTCTTTGCCGTCTGCTGCTGATGGCAAATGCCCCTTTGCCGTCAGCCGCGTAAAGCGGACGGCAAAGTAACTGTTTGCCGGACCTTACGTTGCCGGAGCCTTTTGCCGTCCGCGGCGTACGACAAAGACCTTTGCCGTCCGCCGTGGCAGACGGCAAAGTAGCTGATTCCTGTAGTGAGGGTGTAAAACGATAGCGCTCGTTGGGAGGCAACCCAACTTGTATCTTTTTGCTTTTTGGTTTTCTTGCTGTTTTCAATAAAATACCCAAGTATGCCTCGGATTAGATGTGTTTTTGTGGTCTAAATTAGTGTTTGTGCCAAGCAAAACCTTTGGGATAATTTGGGTGAGAGTTGATTTGATCTTGCTGAAAAATAGAAACTTTTGCACTCACGAAAATAATTCCCATTTTTAACAGAAGAGTGCTTTTGATACTACTTGGGAAAACCTTATACAGAGCATCTTAGCAGTAGCGCTGGACAAAATAGGGTGCTACTGCTACTTAGTAGTGCATGTTTAAATAAACCGCGCTACTGCTACTACTACTTTAGCAGTAGCGCGTACTAGGAAAATGCGCTGCTGCTATGTTTGTACTCAGCGCAGATGGCTAGCCCCACTTAGCAGTAGTTGTATCTGTAACCAGTGCTACTGCTACGTCCCATAGCAGTAGTGCGTATCTCGGAAATGCGCTACTACTTACTTACCTTATCCTACACGCACCCAACCCTCTCACCCACTCTCCCTCTCACTCACTCTCACCCGCGTCGAACCCGTCGTCCGCGGCCGTCGCGCTGCTCCTCCATCGAGGTACTCCCTCCGTCCCTCCTCCCCCTCCATGCACCACCCCTCCCTCCTCCTCCTACGACCGCCCCCTCCCTCCTCCTCCTCCGACTGCCCCTCCCCCTCCTCCCCCCGCCCCTCCCCCCTCCTTCTCCGGCCGCTCCCTCCCCCTCCTCCCCCACCCCCTCCCTCCGATCCCACTGGCCTCCTCCCCCTCCTCCTCTCTCCTTCCTCCTCCCTTCCCCTCCTCCCTCCATCTTTTTTTTCTGTTTTTACTGTAGTTCTTTACTATTGTATAATGTAGTTTTTTTACTGTTTTTAGTAAGTGTTTAAAATAATTAGTAAGTAAATTAATAAAACTAGTTGAACTAGTTTATTTTTAGTAAGAACTAGTTGGATTAATAGAACTAATGTATTTTTAGTAAGAAAATTAATATAACTAGTTGAACTAGTTTATTTTTAGAAAGAACTAGTTTATTTTTATTTATAGTAAGTTTATTTTTAGTAAGAACTAGTTGAATTAATAGAACTAGTTGAACATGTCACATTTTTTGTTATTTTTTTAGTTTAAGCAATTATTCCCGCATCGACGTTGACGATGCCTATCCCGCATCCTCGTCGTCGATACTCGTCGTTCGCTAGGGTTTTAGTTGTATTAGTGATGTTATATGTATGATACTATTCAGGATGTATTAGTGATAACTTATAGGGTTTTTGTTTTTGCAGAAATCTAGGAGCCCCTTCATCATTCCCGCCATCGTGCCCGTCACCGACCCCCTCTGACCTCGAGGTGAGACCAGCCAAATCTCCATGTCAATATGAGTCCTATAAGATATGATGTAGATAAAAACATGTATATCTTATGTTGCTCAAATAGGTATGTGGTTGCCCAAGTGGCCGGTCATGTTTGCAGGTTACACCTCCGAGTGGCCTATGTTTTGCTGGAGTGTTGATTAATTTCCATTCCGGCAAATTTCAGGTGCTCGATATGTCCTTTTTTAGCAAAGGTCATGCCGGAATTTTCCGTGAATTTGGCATGACTTGTGCTAGAATATGTAGGAAATATCGAGTGGCCTGGATTTTGTAGGAAGATAATTAAACAATATTTTGGGTTGACTTTAAGTCTGTCGAGGCCGAAGAATCCCGACTGTTGTCGTGGGGGTCGTTTCTCCTGCTTCTCCTTGTGCTAGACCTTTGTTATGCACTAGGGGAAGGAGGAGTAACGACCATCACCGACGGTCGCAAATGTCAGAGAGGAATCAATGAGGGAGAGTCTCCACCATATATGAGAGGACGAAGAATCCCGACTGTTGTCGTGGGGGTAGCTTCTCCTTCGTTCCCGTGTGCTAGACAATTTGGTGTAATGCACTCGGGAACGAAAGGAGGAGCTACCATCACCGACGGTCGAATATATACACCACGTGAGCTGAGAGTTTTCAAGAAAAGACTCGACAGACCGATAGTCAACCCGTGATGAATAATAATGATCTAATTTAGTTTTTGTAGTACATATATTTAATTGTACAAGTTTAATCTTTGAATTATGAACATAGGAAATGTCGTCGGACGAAGAAGGTCCCGGGGAGTGCTCCTGGTGCGGCAACAACCGGGGTTACTGCGACAAGCCTCACCTGGATGAAGGTCGACGCGTCAGCATTAAGCTCGAGGAGGCCTTCGATTGTGATACGGTAAGCTACGATGCAAAGTGTTTTTTTCGTAATTAAGCTCGACTTCTACTACTTCAACATGTAATTTTCGTCTTTTACAATTCGACTAGCTTATCCCATGCCATGCGAGATGCTATGTCTTGGAGAGGATGGGTTTTGAAGATCATGAGAGGAATGAGAGAGAGAAAATTAACCTAAGGACCCGTCATGGTATGGATTTTGAGGTAAATCTATACAATTCTGAGAGCGTATCCCATTTTGGTTGCCCGGGTTGGGAAGCACTTTGCAAGATGTATGATTTTCAAGAGGGTATGTTTATCACCATGGATCTTGGTGATCCTGACATCAACCAAGACAATTTGGACATTTGGTTCCTTGTTGATACGCTTCCAATTCTACCGCTGTGTGAGTTTCTCAAACATAGTTATTAAGTAATTTATATTGTTTATTTCAAAATAGTTGGCAGCTTATTTCCATTGATAGCTTATTTCATTCTTCAAATAATGTGCAGAAGATAGTAGACAGAACCTACTACACCGATGGCTCTGAGTTAACTTATTAGGAGAAAAATCATCCGTTCGCATATTGTACTGAATTTGAGAATTACAATGCCTATTATCGACTCCTCCACATTATGGTCAATACGTGCCACTAGTGCACATGTTGAACCACGATAACTCCCATAGAGATGCCCTGATAAGATTTTTTACTATTACGACATCCGTGCATCTTTTGCATACTTCTAAAACTGAACTACATTGCTAACTACGAAGTTATTACTATGTTTTCAACAGAAAATTCTGATGGATTGTGTGCCTCATTTGATGTATCAGAAAGGCCGCCTTGATGTTTTGAACATACAGCCAGGTCGTCCTACGAACCTCACCTGTCCATACCGGATTTCTAAAACTGGTGAACACATGATAATCAAAGAATGAAAAAAATGTATGGACAACCGTAAGGAGGTTCTTGGAAGCAACATTGTGCGAAAGGCAAGAATTGGAGACATGATAATCTCCATTCTCCATAATGGACAGTCAGGGGCTATCTTGTTTTATGCTATTTTACCTAAAAGAATATAGTAGGTCCAAGAGAATGTAGTAGGTCCTATGAGGTACAATATGTTTATGAGAGTTGATGATGAGGAGTAGTTGTGATTATGACTAGTGACCAACTTGTATGTGATGTCTCATTGATGAAAATGATGATCATGAGGAGGTGTTATATGACAATGATGTATTATGATGATAAGTTGTTAATGATATGATGATGATATTTATTATATCATTGGGTGAAAGAACCGCGGATTAGTTTCAAGTTGATGTCCATCCACTTGAAACTAGTCCACGGTTCTTTCTCCCAGTGATGTAATAACTCATTATGATGTAAAAACAGTCTCTAAATTGCTGCAGTATGAAAACTTGTATAAAGGTGTATGAATACAACATGAAATAAAAAAGAACTAAAATACAGAATAATAGTAGTAGCGCGTGCTCGGAGAAGCGCTACTACTAATTACCAGTAGCACTCATTGTAGAAAGCGCTACTACTAAGTCGATATAGCAGTAGCGCGGTCCAACCCATGCTACTGCTAACCTTTAGTTGTAGCGCCTTACTAGTAGCGCGGTTCCCCGCGCTACTGATAGGCATTAAACACGTGCTACTGCTAGGGTTTTCCCTAGTAGTGTGAGTTTATTCTTTTTGCAGAAGATTAATAAACAAATTGGAGTTACATAATTTTTGGAGTTACAGAAGTATTCGGAGTTTCTAGATTGCTAGAGACTATTCTGTTTTTGACAGGTTCTATTTTCTTTGTGTTGTGTGCTTGCTTGTTTTGATGATTCTATGATTTTCTTTGAAGAGTTTTCACCATAGAAAAGTTGCAATACAGTAGATATAATGCAAAAATAAAATATTCCTAATTTTTCAGAATTTTTGGAGTTAGAGAAGTATTCAAAGTTTCTAGATTGCTAGAGACTGTACTGTTTTTGACAGATTCTATTTTCTTTGTGTTGTGTGCTTGTTTTGATGATTCTATGGTTTTCTTTGAAGAGTTTTCGCCATACAAAAGTTGCAATGCAGTAGGTATAATGAAAAAATAAAATATGAATAGGTTTGCAATAGTACTTGTAGTAGTAGTTTGCTTTCTTATACTAATGGATCTCACGAAGGTTTTGTTGAGTTTTATGTGATTGAAGTTTTCAAGTTTTGGGCGATATTACATTGGATGAAGGAATAAGGATTAGCAAAAGGCTAAGCTTAGGGATGCCCAAGGCACCCTAAGATAATATTCAAGAAGTAGCAAGCAACTAAGCTTGGGGATGCCCCCGAGTGGCATCCCCTCTTTCTTCTAACAACCATCAGTATTTTACTTGGAGCTATATTTTTATTCATCACATATTATGAGTTTTGCTTGGCGAGTCTTGTATAATATGAGTCTTTTCTTGTTTTTCTTTGTGTTTTAATTCTTGAATCCTTGTTGGACATACCTTTTTGAGAGAGCCAAAAACTATGTTATGTTTGCTCCTATGCTTCACTTAAATCTTTAGAGCCTTGGAATTGCTCTAGTGCTTCACTTATATCTTTTTGAGCATGGTGTGCTTTTTTATTTTTGAATAAATGCTCTCTTGCTTCACTTCATTTATTTTGAGAGAAAATAAATATTATGCTCATGTTCTTCACTTATATTTGTTTGAGCTTATTAAAAGCAACATATGAAACTAGTCCCAAAGTGATAGATATCCAAGGAGGATATAAAAAAGCTTTCATGAAGATCATTGGACAAAATAAACTTTTTTCTTTGTAATGGTTTTGAGATATGACAATATGATATGTGAGTCATGTTGATGAGTAATTATGCTTTATTAAGAAAATTAGTGTTAAGGTTTGTGATTCCCTATGCAAGCACGAAAGTCAATAGTTATGCAATGAAATTACATCCTACTTGTGGTGCATTATTCGGTGTTAGTTATGCTTAACACTCGCTTATGAGATTTTTCGTTTCTTGGTTGGACGCTTCTCAATCTTTTTGCTAGCCTTCATTTGCACTAAGTATGATCACTACTTGTGCATCCAAAACCCTTTAAACCAATTTTGCCATAGGAGTCCACTATACCTACCTATATGTAGTATTTCTGTGCCGTTCTAAGCAAGTATGCATGTCCCATCTCTAATTTTCAAAATAAATTTCTCTTCTGTGTGCTCGTACCGCTCGCGAGGCGGTGAGGGGTGGCCAATGTTTTCCATGCAGATGTGTTATTCTCACGATGAGTGTTTATTCACTTGTCATTGCACGAGAGTACGACAAAGGTATTAGGGATGCCCAGTCCTGAAATGAAAAATGAATTTACTTTATGTTGTATAAATTCCTTGGAAAGTGTTAGTGTGGAGGGCACCCGTGGATACGGTTAGCCATGGAAAGTGAAAGTATGGTGGAAAAAGGAATAAACTTTATTTTTTGTTTGGGAACCACCTATGATATATCTAGCATGGAAACTGTTGGGAACTCTAAGTCGTTTTCGTTGGTGGGAAAAGTATGCCTCCCAAAATGTTTTTATCTCTCAATTTTCGCTTTGAGCTCTGGCACCTCTACAAATCCCTACTTCCCTCTGTGAAGGGCCCTTTCTTTTACTTTATGCAATTTTTATTTTTACTTGAGTCTCCACCTTCTCTTATAAAGCACCAACTAAGGGGCACTATGATCGTACTTGAGCGTTGGGTATAGCTAGTATTCGAGTGTGTTTCATGAATGGATCAATGATTGAGCATAATGGGCTAGGGATAACTTGCTTTAGTGTTGATATTTTGAAAGACATGGTTGCTTGTTGATATGCTTGAGTATTAAATTCTTCATGTCAAAACTAGACTATTGCTTTGGACCATATAAAAGTCCAAATGTCCATGCTACAAAGAAAAGAATATGTGATGAAAATGTTAGGCAGCATTCCACATAAAAAATTCTATTTTTATCATTTACCTACTCAAGGACGAGCAGGAATTAAGCTTGGGGATGCTGATACGTCTCCAACGTATCTATAATTTTGATTGTTCAATGTGTTATATTATCATTCTTGGATGTTTTACAATCATTTTGTATCATTTTTTGGTACTCATCTATTGACATAGTGCTCGGTGCTAGTTGATGTTTTCTGCTTGTTTTTTACATTGCAGGAAATCAATACGAAACGGAGTCCAAACGCAACAAAACTTTTTGTCATTTTTTTCTGGAGCATAGGGGTGCCCGAGGGGGCACAACCCACCAGGGCGCGCCTGGGGCCCAGGCGCGCCCAGGTCGTTTATGCCCACCTTAGTGGCCTCCCGCACTGCCACTTTGCTCTATAAATACCCTAATATTCCAGAAACCCTAGGGGAGTCGACAAAAATCAATTCCAGCAACCGCAAGTTCCAGAACCACCAGATCCAATCTAAACACCATCACGGAGGGGTTCATCATGTCCATTGGTGCCTCTTCGATGATTCGTAAGTAGTTCATTATAGACCTACGGGTCCATATTAGTAGCTAGATGGCTTCCTCTCTCTCTCTTGATTCTCAATACAATGGTCTCTTGAAGATCCATATGATGTAACTCTTTCTGCGGTGTGTTTGTTGGGATCCGATCAACTTTGAGTTGATGATTAGATCTATGTTTTTATCCATGAAAGTTATTTGAGTCTTCTTTGATCTCTTATATGCATGATTGCTTATACCCTTGTATTTCTTCTCCGATATTTGGGTTTTGTTTGGCCAACTTGATCTATTTATCTTGCAATGGGAAGAGGTGCTTTGTGATGGGTTCAATTTTACGGTGCTTGATCCCAGTGACAGAAGGGGAACCGACACGTATGTATCGTTGCTACTAAGGATAACAAGATGGGGTCTATTTCTATATAAATAGATCTTGTCTACATCATGTCATCGTTCTTATTGCATTAATATGTTTTTCCATGAACTTAATACACTAGATGCATGCTGGATAGTGGTCGATGTGTGGAGTAATAGTGGTAGATGCAGGCAGGAGTTGGTCTACTAATCTTGGACGTGATGCCTATATAATTATCATTGTCTGGATATCGTCATGAGTATTTGAAGTTCTATCAATTGCCCAACAGTACTTATTTATCCATCCTTTGCTATTTTTCTCGAGAGAAGCCACTAGTGAAACCTACGGCCCCCGGGTCTCTTCTTTAATATATTTGCCTTCGTGATCTATTTTATTTGCTTTTATTTTCAGATCTATTAAACCAAAAATACAAAAAAACCTTGCTACAATTTTTAGTAATTTATTTTATCTCACGTTTCCGCGAGATCTATCTATCGAATCTACTACAATTTTATCTATCTTTTTACCCGTGAGGGATTGACAACCCCTCTCTTACGTCAGGTTGTAAGTATTTGTTCTTTGTGCACAAGAGTTGTTTATGTGGTGTTGCGTGGTTCTCCTACTGGTTCGATAATCTTGATCTCATCACTGAGGGAAATACCTACCATTGTCGTGCTGCATCATCCCTTTCCTCTTTGGGGAAATACCGACGTAATTCAAGCAAATATCACAACCATATCAAGGCAGAACACCAGAGGCTAGCTGGATTGCTCAAACAATTGGATGTACCTATTTGGAAGTGGGAAGATATATCCATGGACTTCATAGTTGGGTTACCCCGGTCTTAGAAAGGGTTTGACTCTACCTGGTTCATTGTAGACCGACTAACCAAAGTTTCTCACTTTGTACCGGTCAGAACGCTCATCGTGTAGAAAAGTTGGTACAGTTGTATATGGAAAACATACTCAGGTTGCATGGAGCACCCAGGAGCATTGTATCTGATAGAGGCACCCAGTTTGTGTCCAACTTCCGGAAAAGTCTACACAGGGCAATTGGAACTCATGTGGATTACAGTACCGCTTATCACCCCCAGACGGATGGACGGACAAAACGAGTGAACCAAATCCTGGAAGATATGCTTCGAGCTTTTGTATTGAAATACAGAATAGATTGGGAGAAGAGCCTCACTCACACAGAGTTCTCCTACAACAACAGCTATCAAGCCAACCTCAAGATGTCACCGTTTGAAGCACTCTATGGAAGAAAGTGTCGGACAACCGTAATGCGGTCAAAAGTGGGAGAGAGATCATTCTTTCGCCCGATAGTTATCAAGGTTGTTGGGGATCGTTGCAGAAATTAAAATTTTTCTACGCATCACCAAGATCAATCTATGGAGGAACTAGCAATGAGAGAGAGGGGAGTGCATCTTCATACCCTTGAAGATTGCGAGACGGAAGCGTTGCAAGAAAGCGGATGGAGGAGTCGTACTCGAAGCGATTCAGATCGGGGTGGATTCTGATCTTAGCGCCGAACAACGACACCTCCGCGTTCAACACATGTGCAGCATGGTGACGTCTCCTCCGCCTTGATCCAGCAAGGAGGAGGGAGAGGTTGAGGAAGAAGGCTCCAACAGCAGCACGACAGCGTGGTGGTGATGGAGTGGCAGTTCTCCGGCAGGGCTTCGCCAAGCTCTTGCGGAGGAGGAGAGGTGTTGGGGAGGGGAGGGGCTGCGCCTTGGATGTGGTGCTGCAGCCATCCCCTTGCCCCTCTATTTATAGGAGAAGGGAAAGGGGGGCCGTCCCCTCTATATGGGATCTAGAGGGGGGCGGCGCCCAAGGGGGGAGGGGGCTTGCCCACCAAGCAAGGGGAGCCGCCCCCCCTTAGGGTTCCCCCCAACCCTAGGCGCATGGGCCCTAGGGAGGGGGGGTGGTGCCCAGCCCTCCAAGGGGCTGGCTCCCTTCCCTCTACATCCCATGAGGCCCTCCGGGACAAGTGGCCCCTCCGGGTGGACCCCCGGAACCCCTCCGGTGGCCCCAGTACAATACTGGTATGCCCCCGAATTTTTCCGGTGACCGTATGACAACTTCCCATATATAAATCTTCACCTCCAGACCATTCCGGAACTCCTTGTGATGTTTGGGATCTCATCTGGGACTCCGAACAACATTCGGTAATCACACACAAATCTTCCTTATAACCCTAGCGTCATCGAACCTTACGTGTGTAGACCCTACGGGTTCGGGAATCACGCAGACATGACCGAGACAACTCTCCGTCCAATAACCAACAGCGGGATCTGGATACCCATGTTGGCTCCCACATGTTCCACGATGATCTCATTGGATGAACCACGATGTCGAGGATTCAAGTAATCCCGTATACAATTCCCTTTGTCAATCGGTACTTTACTTGCCCGAGATTCGATCGTCGGTATCCCAATACCTCGTTCAATCTCGTTACCGGCAAGTCACTTTACTCGTTCCATAATGCATGATCCCGTGACTAACCACTTAGTCACATTGAGCTCATTATGATGATGCATTACCGAGTGGGCCCAGAGATACCTCTCAGTCATACGGAGTGACAAATTCCAGTCTCGATTCGTGCCAACCCAACAGACACTTTTGGAGATACCTGCAGTGCACTTTTATAGTCACCCAGTTATGTTGTGACGTTTGGTACACCCAAAGCACTCTTACAGTATCCGGGAGTTATACAACCTCATGGTCTAAGGAAATGATACTTGACATTAGAAAAGCTTTAGCAGACGAACTACATGATCTTGTGCTATGCTTAGTATGGGTCTTGTCCATCACATCATTCTCCTAATGATGTGATCTCGTATCAATGACATCCAATGTCCATAGTCAGGAAACCATGACCATCTGTTGATCAACGAGCTAGTCAACTAGAGGCTCACTAGGGACATGTTGTGGTCTATGTATTCACACATGTATCACGGTTTCTGTCAGGACCCCGATCGTGAGTCACATCGATCTAGCTTGTAACACATCATATCCCTTTGCGGCCTCACGCACGGTATTCCCACGGGTGCCAGCTTACTTGGCCCGGGACCGTTTGCGCCTTTTGGCTCACGTATATGATAGTGCCGCTAGCATCCATATGACAAAGAACCCGAGCTGACATGGCTAGTCGTGAACCCAAAGTGGCACTAACTTACAGGGACAGGCATACATGACCCAGCAACGAACGTGTCGGTCATCAGCGAGTGAATCCGGGCTGTAGCAACTGGGCTAGCAGGACTCCGGTGAACCGGGCTGTAGCAGGCTAACAGGACTCTGATAGACACCGTGTGACATTTCCCTGAAGGGACAGACACAGGAACGAAGAAGGACACACGCCGGCCAACCTAAGTGTTCCGGAGCAGTAGCAAGCTACCAAGGCTCAGTGGAAGCATTAGGAGACATTTCCCGGTAGGAGAGGCTACCAAGGATAAACAACTAGTTAGTCTGATCCCACACATACCAAGCATTTCAATAACATACACACAATATGCTCGATATGTGCAAATATAACATGGCATCACAACATGACTCTACAACTCAAGTATTTATTCAATAGGCTCCGAGGAGCGAGATATTACAAACATGAGTCTCATGACCCATCATTCAGAGCATACAAGTCAAAGCACATGCGGAAGCTTAACATGTATGAGTACAGACAACTACAAATGAAAAAGGCTGAGAAGGATTAACTACCAGATCCTGCCAAGGGCACAAGATCGTAGCTGAGGTAACAAGCTAAACGTCGAAGTTCACGCAGAACTACTAGTGATACTGAAGTCTCTCTGCAAAAACATAAAATAGGCAAACGTGAGTACAAATGTACCCAGCAAGACTTACATCAGAACTAACTACATATGCATCATTATCAACAAGGGGATGGTGGGGTTTAACTGCAGAAAGCCAGCTTTGACTCGGTGGCTATCCTGAACTACGACTGCAAGTAACTCTTTTGAAGTGGCGCACACGAGTCCACATATTCACCATATCAATACACCACTATGGATCCGCTCCCGTCTCCCTACGAGAACGCCATCCATAGCACTCACACTTATCTTGCGTATTTTAGGGTATCCACTTTCACTTGTCTATGAACTGTACAGGCAACCCAGAAGTATTTTACCGCGGACACGGCTATTTGAATAGATGATGTTAACCCTGCAGGGGTGTACTTCTTCACACACGCTCTCACCACTTACCGCCGTTTATACGACATGTACTCGACAACCTTCAAGCGGAAGCCCAATGAGGGTGTCGGCCACGGCCTACTGAAACACTCAAGTCTCTAGTCCAGGTTTATCGCCTATTTAGGTTCCATCCGCAGGGAGTCCGGCCGAGGTTTCCACATACGGCCCCGAACGATGTGTTCAGGGTTCCCGAGACACCAAATGGGTGCCCGATACACCGTGCCACGTGCCTATCGCATCACAACCCACCCCTTGGGTCAGCGCTGCCCACGGCCTCCAGCATACTACAAACACCAGAAACTACTTGCAACTCCTGGACAGAGGATAAGGGTGATTAAGAAGCCGAGAGGGTCCATTGGTTTCGGGCCCAATGCGTGGTAGTAGCTGTTTCATGGATCACAAACACGGAACTCAGTTCCTGAGGACGGCTTCAATGTGGTAACCCACCATGTACTCCTACATGGCCTCTCACCGCTACCTTTACCAAATCATGTTCACACACTTAGCTTACACACAGTAGGACATGTTCACACACCTCTGATTCATCCCCTATGAATCAGACCTGACTCAACTCTAAGCAGTAGCAGGCATGACAAACAACCATGAATGAGTAGGCACAACACGGCTGAAACAACTCCTACTCATGCTAGTGGGTTTCATCTATTTACTGGGGCAATGACAGGTCATGCAGAGGATAAACGGGTTCAGCTACCGCAGCAAGTAACAGATGAATCGTTGTTGTCCTAATGCAGTAAAAGATAGTAGAAGCGAGAAAGTAGGATTGTATCAGAATGAACAAGGGGGTTTTGCTTGCCTGGCACTTCTGAAGATAATATAGCTCTTCATTGGTTTCATCGAACTCATTGTCGGAACACGTCTACCAAGAGGGGGCAAATACCGGCAACAAAGAAGAAATACAATCAATGCAATGCAACAATATGATGCATGAATATGACATGGCAAAATGAGTGAGTTTTGGCTAATGCAACTTAGAACAGATTAAATGAAGTTGGTTTGAACCAAGGGTTCAAATTCAAACTCCATATGTGCTTATTTAAATGCCAATTATGCAAATTGCCGTATACAGCAACCTTAGGTTGTTCAAACATGCATGAAAATGGTACAAATGGATAGATTGGATTTTTTTTGATCATTTTTCATATATAAATTATTTCATTTGGAGTTAGATTGAATTTCTATGAATTTTAGAGGTTTATACATTTTTCTGGAATTTCTTGAATTAAATTAAATCCAGAAAATAATTAACTGCGTTAACACTACGTCACTGTGACGTCAGCGGTCAACAGGCGTCGACCAGGTCAAACCTGACCAGTGGGACCCACTGGTCAGTGACCCAGTCAACTTACTAAGTTAGTTAGCCCTAACTAAATGGGCCGGGCCCACTAGTCAGTGACTATAGTAACTAACCTAACTAGTTAATTAGTGCTAACTAGAGTAATTAGTCATGCGGGGCCCGCAAATCAGTGAGAGAGAGGGGGAAGTCAAACCGGGCAGTGGGGTCAACCCACGCCGGTCAACGGGTCAGCGGTCGCCGGCGTTTAGCCGCCGGCGAGTCCAGACGCGGTGGAGCGCTGCGGGATTCGCCTACAGAGCGCCATTTGGTGCGCGAAGCTCAACTACGGGATGCGGACGCTCGTCTGCATCCAACCATGGTGGTGGCGGAGGCTGGGGTGGCCGGAGTTGTCGCCGGCGACGACCTTGGCGGTCGCTTGGAGTTCGGGCGAGGTCGAAACCGTCGCTATGAGGCACGGCGAGGCACGTGGGGAGGTGCTACGGGCTTCTGCGAGTACGATGAAGACGATGGCGTGCTCGGAATCAAGCCAACATGGCTGTGGCCACGACGGTGACGTGCGGTGGCGGTGACGGGTGTGGCCGAGCTCGGTGTGGTCGATGTGGTGCACAAGAAGGCAAACGAAGAGGGGGAGAAGGGGCAGGAGCTCACAGCGGATCCGTAGGGATGGTTAGCGGGCTCGGGGACGCTCGGGAGACGGCGAATCGATGATGACGATCTTCGGTGGCCGACGAGGGAAACGACGGTGGTGGCGGTGTTGCGGCGCGTCCGGGGCCTCGTGGCT
Organism: Triticum aestivum; assembly: GCF_018294505.1. NCBI lineage: Eukaryota > Viridiplantae > Streptophyta > Magnoliopsida > Poales > Poaceae > Triticum > Triticum aestivum. The sequence goes on along the minus strand of NC_057795.1, from coordinate 648,390,841 downwards.
CGTCGAGGGGGTCGAGGACGTCGAGACGGAGCTTCTAGGCGCGTCGGTGAGGCGTGCGGTGGCCGGTGGCCGTGGCAGTAGCGAGCGGCGGCGATGAGCGCGCTCGGGCGCGAGAGGGAGAGAGAGTAGAGAGGGGAGAGGCACGGGAGAGAGTGAGAGGGGGCCAGGGGGTGCGTGGCGTCTCCGTGGCGCAGGTCAAGACGATTGAGGGCAAGCAGGAGGTGGCGGGAAGACGTGGCCGCGGTCGCTCGCGTGCGGGCACGCAGCTGCTTCGGGGCGAGGGGAGGAAGACGACGGAGGGGCTGCGGTGGTGGGCTGGGCCGCCAGCTGGGCCGGCTAGGTGGGCTACACGGTTGAGGCCAGGTAAGATTCTCTCTCTCTCTCTCTTTTATTTCTATTTTTCTATTTCTTCTGTAACTTTGTGGCTTTTCTAAAAATGCTTAGGCACTTTCAAAAATCACCAAATTGCTCATGCCCACTGTTTAGAATATAAACAACATGGAACATTTCAGTTTAGGATTATTTGTACATTTAAAATATTTTATAGAATTTAAATGTCCAAATTCAAATAGAGTATGATTTAATTCAGAGCCCAAATATGTCATGGAAAAATGTGCATCACCTCTGGCTACTATTTACAGTATTTCCCATAAATGATGAACATTTTTGAAAGCCATTTGGACTTACTGAAAATATTTTAGGTGAACCTAGTGAATTCCTTTAATGCTAGGGTTTGGACAATCCCCATTTCAAATTTCTGTAAAAGTAAACATGATGCATCACCAAAGACTAGCACTAGTGCATTGCCAGAAGCTAGGGATGTGACAACTCACCCCCACTAAACAAGAATCTCGTCCCGAGATTCAAGCGTAGGGTAAGATGAAGGGGGAACGCAAACTAACACAATCTTCACGATCCAGGGTGCACTTCAAAAGAGCGTTGATTCGACCACCATCATTGTCTTGATGCTTTGCTCTGAGAACTTTAACCAACATGACAAAGGGAGGGAAGGGAAAGCTCTAGAAAGATCGATCTCCTTGAAGATCGAACAACTCAGGATCAACTCATGGAGTGAGACATTGAAAACATCTCTCAAGCTGAGACACGAAGAATACACCCAGAGGGATGGAGTGAAACAGATGATGAAGATTCTCTAGGTAGGCAAGAATTCCACACTTAAGAAGGTGGTGAACGGTTGTCAACGTAGCGAGGAGTTGAGTTGCCATGATACCATAACGGAACATCTTGGAGGAGGGAGATTCGTTGATATATCTCCTTAAGTGGCAAAAAGAATTACCTTTGATTCCGAGATCATTGAAACTCTTTATACCGGCCTAAGGCAAATCACAATCGATCGTTTGAAGGAGTCCGAAAGAATGACATTCTCGGGCCAGAATGGATGATGTGGACTACCTTGTTGAAGACAACACAAGGGGTGATTTTGCTTATCATCGGAGATGGATGGGACCCAAGGTAGGGTGGCACAATGACGGTGCAAGCTGGGAGAAAAATTGCAAATGCTGGGAATGATTCCAGTAACTGGGGAGAAACTCAACAGTAGAGAGTGAGTCCACTGTTGAAAGGTTATAACATAATCGAGGAAAACTGGGAGCAATCCCAACTAGTGCTGGTGATAACACTTAGTGCTTGTGCGTGCTCTCAAGAACTTGAGCATTTCTAGATTCATCAAGGTTTTACCGATATCCGTGACAAGGATCCCGGCAACACAACATACCACCATGATGGATATTGGTGGAGGATGCAGATGCAAAGGAAGATATCTCTTCTCAGATTTCACCTTAGCAAGGCCAAGGGAACAAAATCTGGACGATCGACCGAGAGACATTTAGCACTCCGCTTCTAATGTTCTCCTTGATGTACTAGCGTATCCCATTCATAGATATGGTTTGATATCTAGAACATCAAGTAAAAGGTCGGACTTCGGAAACACAAAATCCATAAGGGACAACTAGGGAATAAATCCTATGAAATCCCTATGGGGAGGTGGCCAACTTCCTCAATCAAGATACTACAATAACAGGTCTTCCGGCTGGGTGTGTTGGCCACGACATTCTGTTTACTGGGTTACAGAGAGACCAATATTATAGTTCTTGGGAAACGTTCCAACCATCATATCTGCCTGAGATTCAGATCTGGTTGATGTCAGAATAATCCAGACGCATCGAGTCTGGAAAGAAAAATGAAAGTTTGCAACACAAATCGGCGAGATGATGTTGCAAGATTCTCGGGAAATGAACTACGATAGCAAGCTCCAAAACATGAGCTGGTTCTGCTACACACATTGAGCACGCTGTCCCAGACAAGCATGGCCACATAGTAGTCTTATAATAAAATACTATCGAGTTCAGGTGGGGAACCATCATCGAGGATATCAAAGTCCTTACATAAGGCATGCTCTTAAGAAGGAACTTCTTCTCCTTGAGCAAACCAATCGGTGGCTTTGTGTGCTACAGAATACATATGGAGTGGAGGTAATTAATCTACCAAACCATAGTATACTTTGCACATGCATGACTGACTTGGAATGATTCCAAACGAAACAAAAACAATCTTTCTCGGATCCACGGCGACAACTTACACCAAGTGCACGTGAATTTGGAGAAAGTCACTTCTTTCACCAAAACATATACCTCATGAGCGGAACACGAAGGCAATGTTTACAAAGTTTCCAAAACTAGCTCAATGTTCAACATGAATCATGGAGGAGACAAAATGCTGCTGATGGGCTCAACAGCAACTCATCAGAATTTCCATATCACTGGACTTCCACCATTATGTGAACATGGTGATAGCACTGGCCAGACCAAAAGATATAATGGTGTATGCTCGAGCGACAACCACGAGTAAGACAACATTATGAACATCGTTGGTTCTGGTTTGATTTGACGATAGCCCACACTCAAATCAAAGATGGGGTAGGACAATAGCTCTAGCAATTTATTGCAAGGATAAATCGAGGAAGGTATCATCTTTCTTCAACACACACACAAAAGATATCCCTTTTAAATGAACTAGCTTAGACAAAGTTTTATCTTCCAACTCTCAAAGTTGTTCTTTAGCTTAACCAACTAGCTCAGGGTATCCAACACAGATTCTTGGAGAAGGGGTGGTTATAGAAAACCAACTAGCTCACAACTCAACATAGTGGTCAGGTGACGACCTGGTGATACTTCCGAGAAGATATTTTGAACATCACGAACCACCAATATGTTACTAAGCTCGAGAACAATCTTGCTTTTCAAGGCAAGACGATATGACCAGAAGAGCGAGGGATTGCCAAAATCCTAACTCATTGATTGAAAAGTACATCGAAAATAAGGACTAGGTAGCACAATCTATCTTAGAATGATGATTCAAGAACCAACACGCTAAGAATGAAATTATTGTCCTTTATCTACCAAGCAACAAGGTTGCCAGGAGTATAGATTTCACACATCACGATTCACTTGTCGGCACTCTGGTTGTGACAACACGGAACCGAGGGATGAATAATGATGGCGAGAAGTATCACTACGTTGAGAATCCATAAGAGAAGGTGCAACCCTCATGACATTCCTAACATAAAGTGGGTAATACTTTAGGGTAGAACAGACCAAAAGCTGGATTGCAATTGATCTGCGGAATACAGCTGCTTTGACCCAATCCTAGAAATGGATGAGGTACTAGAGTTTGTTTCTCCTAGTCATTCCAGAATGGAATGGCTTGACGGACCACAGGGATAATAGGCATTGATAACACGAATGCATAATCACTCCTGACTATCAATTGATAGACAAGGATTGGAATACAACTAAAAGGGAACAACTCAAAGGAACATATGGTTTTCTGAGTTGTGGATGCATAGATTAGTATGTCGAACCAAGTTCAACAAGTTTCTTCCGGATAACCCATGCAGAAAAGTAGAACTGGCAGAGTCGCAATATAGAATGGAGAACCCATCGAGAGCACTCCTGTTGTGATCTTTTGATCCAACAAACATATGCCGTAAGTGGTTCATAGTATTTGGAAGAAGGAAATACCACGGACCTCGAGGATTAATGCAAAGGTTACTAATTTCCTAAAGGAACTAGCAAACACTATCAACATGAAGTAGGTAGTGTGAATTTTGGGCTCAAGAACCCAGGAGTAGAATACCTACATACTAAGTGGCATCACGGGATGATTTAGAGAATGAAGGCCAGAATCATCACACTTGGACACTAAACATGGCAAGATTACTAGATGGTTCTCTAAGACACCTAGGGTCATTATATCAACTCCAACATAAATGCCGAGGCAAGAAATACCTCAACACACTAGTTAGTGTGGTTGATCTGGCACAAAGGAACTTCGGAACGGTAAGAAGGGATTTGCAAATGCATCAGATCGTTTAGAAACCTGGGATGACTTGGACAACATAACGACTGTAAATGCTCAAAAGATTGGAGGCATGCTACAAAAATGGTGGCATAACCACTCAGAAGCACAATATCAAGGTTTAGAGATCAACAGTTAACATACGGAAGTAATAGGAACTGAACTAAGGCTTAAGTCCAACAATTCTATAAGTCTACGGATTAGTAACACGTGATCATGATAAAAAGAAGAGAAAACCTAGTTCCTTAACCCCGTAGGAGAGATAGGATGATCGGATCAGAAGGGCATAAGGTATAAGGAGTAAAAAGAGCCTTACGTTCCCATCCCACAATCAATTCCCTTATATAACTAAAGAATTTCTAGACTCAACTTCGACCAGTTTGCCTTGGTAATCCTACAGGCAGTCAGGCTCTGATACCAAAGCTGTCAGGATGCCGATCCTGAGTCACACCGATCTAGCATGTAACACATCATATCACTTTGCGGCCTCATGCACGGTATTCCCACGGGTGCCACCTTACCTGGCCCGGGACCGTTTGCGCCTTTTGGCTCACGTATATGATAGTGCCGCTAGCATCCATATGACAAAGAACCCATGCTGACATGGCTAGTCGTGAACCCAAAGTGGCACTAACTTACAGGGACGGGCATACATGACCCAGCAACGAACGTGTCGGTCATCAGCGAGTGAATCCGGGCTGTAGCAACTGGGCTAGGAGGACTCTGGTAAACCGGGCTGTAGCAGGCTAACATGACTCCGATAGACACCGTGTGACATTTCCCCGAAGGGACATACACAGGAACGAAGAAGGACACATGCCGGCCAGCCTAAGTGTTCTGGAGCAGTAGCAAGCTACCAAGGCTCAGTGGAAGCATTAGGAGACATTTCCCGGTAAGAGAGGCTACCAAGGATAAACAACTAGTTAGTCACATCCCACACATACCAAGAATTTCAATAACATACACAAAATATGCTCGATATGTGCAAATACAACATGGCCTCACAACACGACTCTACAACTCAAGTATTTATTCAATAGGCTCCGAGGAGCGAGATATTACAAACATGAGTCTCATGACCCATCATTCAGAGCATACAAGTCAAAGCACACGCGGAAGCTTAACATGTCTGAGTACAGACAACTACAAATGAAAAAGGCTGAGAAGACTGACTAACTACCAGATCCTGCCGAGGGCACAAGATCTTAGCTGAGATAACAAGCTAAACGTCGAAGTTCACGTGGAACTACTAGTGAGACTGAAGTCTCTCTGCAAAAACATAAAATAGGCAAACGTGAGTACAAATGTACACATCAAGACTTACATCAGAACTAACTACATATGCATCATATCAACAAGGGTATGGTGGGGTTTAACTGCAGCAAGCCAGCTTTGACTCGGTGGCTATCCTGAACTACGACTGCAAGTAACTCTTTTGAGGTGGCGCACACGAGTCCACATATTCACCATATAATACACCACTATGGATCCGCTCCCGTCTCCCTATGAGAACGCCATCCATAGCACTCACGCTTATCTTGCGTACTTTAGGATATCCGCTTTCACTTGTCTATGAACTGTACAGGCAACCCAGAAGTCCTTTATCATGGACAAGACTATTCGAATAGATGATGTTAACCCTGCAGGGGTGTACTTCTTCACACACGCTCTCACCACTTACCGCCGTTTACACAAAATGTACTCGGCAACCTTCAAGTGGAAGCCCAACGAGGGTGTCGGCCACGGCCTACCTAAACACTCAAGTCTCTAGTCCAGGTTTATCACCTATTCAGGTTCCATCCGCAGGGAGTCCGGCCGAGGTTTCCACATACGGCCCCGAACGATGTGTGCAGGGTTCCCGAGACACCAAATAGGCACCCGGTACACCGTGCCACGTGCCAACCGCATGACAGCCCACCCCTCGGGTCAGCGCTGCCCACGGCCTCCAGCACACTACAAACACCAGAAACTACTTGCAACTCCTGGACAGAGGACAAGGGTGATTAAGAAGCCGAGAAGGTCCATTGGTTTCGGGCCCAATGCGTGGTAGTAGCTGTTTCATGGATCACAAACACAGAACTCAGTTCCTGAGGACGGCTTCAATGAGACAACCCACCATGTACTCCTACATGGCCTCTCACTGCTACCTTTACCAAATCGTGTTCACACACTTAGCTCATACACAGTAGGACATGTTCACACACCTGTGATTCATCCCCAATGAATCAGACCTGACTCAACTCTAAGCAGTAGCAGGCATGACAAACAAGCATGAATGAGTAGGCACAACACGGCTGAAACAACTCCTACTCATGCTAGTGGGTTTCATCTATTTACTGTGGCAATGACAGGTCCTGCAGAGGATAAAGGGGTTCAGCTACCGCAGCAAGTAACAGATGAATCGTTGTTGTCCTAATGCAGTAAAAGAGAGCAGGAGCGAGAAAGTAGGATTGTATCGGAATGAACAAGGGGGTTTTGCTTGCCTGGCACTTCTGAAGATAATATAGCTCTTCATCGGTGTCATCGAACTCATCATCGGAACACGTCTACCGAGAGGGGGCAAATACCGGCAACAGAGAAGAAATACAATCAATGCAATGCAACAATATGATGCATGAATATGACATGGCAAAATGAGTGTGTTTTGGCTAATGCAACTTAGAACAGATTAAATGAAGTTGGTTTGAATCAAGGGTTCAAATTCAAACTCCATATGTGCTTATTTAAATGCCAATTATGCAAATTGTCGTATACAGCGACCTTAGGTTGTTCAAACATGCATGAAAATGGTACAGATGGATAGATTGGATTTTTTGATCATTTTTCATATATAAATTATTTCATTTGGAGTTAGATTGAATTTCTATGAATTTTAGAGGTTTATACAATTTTCTGGAATTTCTTGAATTAAATTAAATCTAGAAAACAATTAACTACGTCAGCACTACGTCACTATGACGTCAGCGGTCAACAGGCGTCGACCAGGTCAAACCTGACCAGTGGGACCCACTGGTCAGTGACCCAGTCAACTAACTAAGTTAATTAGTTAATTAGTGCTAACTAGAGTAATTAGTCGGGCAGAGCCCGTAAGTCAGTGAGAGAGAGGGGGAAGTCAAACTGGGCAGTGGGGTCAACCCATGCCGGTCAACGGGTCAGCGGTCGTCGGCGTTTAGCCGCCAGGGAGTCCAGACGCGGTGGTGCGCTGCGGGATTCGCCTACAGAGCGCCATTTGGTGCGCGAAGCTCAGCTACAGGATGCGGACACTCGTCCGCATCCAACAGTGGTGGTGGCGGAGGCTGGAGTGGCTGGAGTTGTCGCCGGCGACGACCTTGGCGGTCGCCGGAGTTCGGGCGAGGTCGAAACCATTGCTATGAGGCACGGCGAGGCGCGTGGGGAGGTGCTACGGGCTTCTGCGAGTACGGTGAAGACGATGGCGTGCTCGGAATCAAGCCAACGTGGTTGTGGCCTCGACGGTAATGTGCGGTGGCGGCGGCGCGTGCGGGCGAGCTCGGTGTGGTCACTGTGGTGCACAAGAAGGCAAAAGGAGAGGGGAGAAGGGGCAGGAGCTCACAGCGGATCCGTAGGGATGGTTAGCGGGCTCGGGGACGCTCGGGAGACGGCAAATCGATGATGACGATCTTCGGTGGCCGACGAGGGAAACGGCGGCGGTGGCGGTGTTGCGGTGCGTCCGGGGCCTCGTGGCTCATCGAGGGGGTTGAGGACGTCGAGAGGAGCTTCTAGGCGCGTCGGCGAGGCGTGCGGTGGCCGGTGGCCATGGCAGCAGCGAGCGGTGGCGATGAGCGCGCTCGGGCGCGAGAGGGAGAGAGAGCATAGAGGGGAGAGGCACGAGAGAGAGAGTGAGAGGGGGCCAGGGGGTGCGTGGCGTCTCCGTGCCGCAGGTCAGGACGAGGGAGGGCAAGCAGGAGGTGGCGGGAAGACGTGGCCACGGTCGCTCGCGTCCGGGCACGCAGCTGCTTCGGGGCGAGCGGAGGAAGACGACGGAGGGGCTGCGGTGGTGGGCTGGGCTAGTTAGCTGGACCGCCAGCTGGGCCGGCCAGGTGGGCTGCACGGTTGAGGTCAGGTAAGATTCTCTCTCTCTCTTTTATTTCTGTTTTCTATTTCTTCTGTAACTTTGCGGCTTTTCTAAAAATGCTTAAGCACTTTCAAAAATCACCAAACTGCTCATGCCCACTGTTTAGAATATAACCAACATGGAACATTTCAGTTTAGGATTATTTGGACATTTAAAATATTTTATAGAATTTAAATGTCCAAATTCAAATAGAGTATGATTTAATTCAGAGCCCAAATATGTCATGGAAAAATGTGCATCACCTCTGGCTACTATTTACAGTATTTCCCATAAATGATGAACATTTTTGAAAGCCATTTGGACTTACTGAAAATATTTTAGGTGAACCTAGTGAATTCCTTTAATGCTAGGGTTTGGACAATCCCCATTTCAATTTTTTGTAAAAGTAAACATGATGCATCACCAAAGACTAGCACTAGTGCATTGCCAGAAGCTAGGGATGTGACAGTTTCCGTTACAATTATAGCATGAACAATAGACAATTATCATCAACAAGGAAATATAATAATAATCATTTTATTATTGCCTCTAGGGCATATTTCCAACAGTCTCCCACTTGCACTAGAGTCAATAATCTAGTTACATTGTGATGAATCGAACACCCATAGAGTTCTGGTGTTGATCATGTTTTGCTCGCGGAAGAGGTTTAGTCAATGGATCTGCGACATTCAGATCCGTATGCACTTTGCAAATATCTATGTCTCCATCTTGAACATTTTCACGAATGGAGTTGAAGCGACGCTTGATGTGCCTGGTCTTCTTGTGAAACCTGGGCTCCTTGGCAAGGGCAATAGCTCCAGTGTTGTCACAGAAGAGAGTCATCGGTCCCGACGCATTGGGAATAACTCCTAGGTCGGTAATGAACTCCTTCATCCAGATTGCTTCATGTGCTGCCTCCGAGGCTGCCATGTACTCCGCTTCACATGTAGATCCCGCCACGACGCTTTGCTTGCTACTGCACCAGCTTACTGCCCCACCATTCAAAATATACACGTATCCGGTTTGTGACTTGGAGTCATCCAGATCTGTGTCGAAGCTAGCATCGACGTAACCCTTTACGATGAGCTCTTTGTCACCTCCATAAATGAGAAACATATCCTTAGTCCTTAGGTACTTCAGGATATTCTTGACCACTGTCTAGTTTCCATGCCGGGATTACTTTGGTACCTTGCTACCAAACTTACGGCAAGGTTTACATCAGGTCTGGTACACAACATGGCATACATAATAGACCCTATGGCCGAGGCATAGGGGATGACACTCATCTTTTCTCTATCTTCTGCCATGGTCGGGCCTTGAGCTGAGCTCAATTTCACACCTTGCAACACAGGCAAGAACCCCGTCTTGGACTGATCCATATTGAACTTCTTCAATATCTTATCAAGGTATGTGCTTTGTGAAAGACCTATGAGGCGTCTCTATCTATCTCTATAGATCTTGATGCCTAATATATAAGCAGCTTCTCCAAGGTCCTTCATTGAAAAACACTTATTCAAGTAGGCCTTTATGCTGTCCAAAATTTCTATATCATTTCCCATCAAAAGTATGTCATCCACATATAATATGAGAAATGCTACAGAGCTCCCACTCACTTTCTTGTAAACGCAGGCTTCTCCGTAAGTCCGCATAAACCCAAATGCTTTGATAATTCATCAAAGCGAATGTTCCAACTTCGAGATGCTTGCACCAGCCCATAGATGGATCGCTGGAGCTTGCATACCTTGTTAGCATTCTTAGGATCGAAGAAACCTTTGTTGGAAATATGCCCTAGAGGCAATAATAAAAGGATTATTATTATATTTCCTTGTTCATGATAATTGTCTTTTATTCATGCTATAATTGTATTATCCGGAAATCGTAATACACGTGTGAATACATAGACCACAATATGTCCCTAGTGAGCCTCTAGTTGACTAGCCCGTTGATCAACAGATAGTCATGTTTTCCTGACTATGGACATTGGATGTCATTGATAACGGGATCACATCACTAGGAGAATGATGTGATGGACGAGACCCAATCCTAAGCATAGCTCAAAGATCGTATAGTTCGTTTAGGTAGAGATTTTCCAAATGTCAAGTATCATTTCCTTAGACCAAGAGATTGTGCAACTCCCGGATACCGTAGGAGTGCTTTGGGTGTGCCAAACGTCACAACATAACTGGGTGACTATAAAGGTGCACTACGGGTATCAGATCGTGGAGGAGAATATTTAAGTCACGAATTTGGTATGCACTTAAGGAAATGTGGAATCGTTTCACAACTCATGCCGCCTAGAACACCTCAGCGTAACGGTGTGTCCGAACGTCGTAATCGCACTCTATTGGATATGGTGCAATTTATGATGTCTCTTACCGATTTACCGCTATCATTTTGGGGATACGCACTAGAGACAGCTACATTCACTTTAAATAGGGCTCCGTCTAAATCCGTTGAGACGACACCGTATGAATTATGGTTTGGGAAGAAACCTAAGCTGTCATTTCTAAAAGTTTGGGGATGCGATGCTTATGTCAAGAAACATTAACCTGAAAAGCTCGAATCCAAGTCGGAAAAATGCGTCTTCACAGGATACCCTAAGGAAACCATTGGGTATACCTTCTACCTTAGATCCGAAGGCAAGATCTTTGTTGCCAAGAACGGATCCTTTCTGGAAAAAGAGTTTCTCTCGAAACGAGTAAGTGGGAGGAAAGTAGAACTCGATGAAGTACTACCTCTTGAACCGGAAAGTAGTGCAGCTCACGAAAATGTTCATGTGGTGCCTACACCGACTGGAGAGGAAATTAATGATGATGATCAATGTACTTCGGATCAGGTTGCTACTGAACTTCGTAGGTCCACAAGGACACGTTCCACACCAGAGTGGTATGGCAACCCTGTCCTCGAAATCATGTTGTTAGACAACGGTGAACCTTCGAACTATGAAGAAGCGATGGCGGGCCCAGATTCCAACAAATGGCTTGAAGCCATGCAATCCGAGATAGAATCCATGTATGAAAACAAAGTATGGACTTTGACAGACTTGCCCGATGATCGGCGAGCGATAGAAAACAAATGGATCTTTAAGAAGAAGACGGACGCGGATGGTAATGTTACCATCTATAAAGCTCGACTTGTCGCTAAGGGTTATCGGCAAGTTCAAGGGGTTGACTACGATGTGACTTTCTCTCCCGTAGCGAAGCTGAAATCCGTTTGAATCATGTTAGCAATTGCCGCATACTATGATTGTGAGATATGGCAGATGGACGTCAAAATGGCATTCCTTAACGGCTATCTTAAGGAAGAACTGTATATGATGCAGCCGAAAAGTTTTGTCGACCCTAAGAATGCTAACAAGGTATGCAAGCTCCAGCGATCCATTTATGGGCTGGTGCAAGCATCTCGGAGTTGGAACATTCGCTTTGATGAGATGATCAAAGCATTTGGGTTTATGCAGACTTATGGAGAAGCCTGCGTTTACAAGAAATTGAGTGGGAGCTCTGTAGCATTTCTCATATTATATGTAGATGACATACTTCTGATGGGAAATGATATAGAACTTTTGGATAGCATTAACGCCTACTTGAATAAGTGTTTTTCAATGAAGGACCTTGGAGAAGCTGCTTACATATTAGGCATCAAGATCTATAGGGATAGATCAAGACGCCTCATAGGTATTTCACAAAGCACATACCTTGATAAGATATTGAAGAAGTTCAATATGGATCAGTCCAAGAAAGGGTTCTTGCCTGTATTGGAAGGTGTGAGATTGAGCTCGGCTCAATGCCCGACCACGGCAGAAGATAAAGAAGAGATGAGTGTCATCCCCTATGCCTCAGCCATAGGATCTATTATGTATGCCATGTTGTGTACCAGACTGATGTAAACCTTGCCGTAAGTTTGGTAGGAAGGTACCAAAGTAATCCCGGCAAGGAACACTGGACAACGGTCAAGAATATCCTGAAGTACCTGAAAAGGACAAAGGACATGTTTCTCGTCTATGGAGGTGACGAAGAGCTCGTCATAAAGGGTTACGTCGACGCTAGCTTCGACACAGATCTGGATGACTCTAAGTCACAAACCGGATACGTGTATATGTTGAATCATGGAGCAGTAAGCTGGTGCAGTTGCAAGCAGAGCGTCGTGGCGGGATCTTCATGTGAAGCAGAGTACATGGCAGCCTCGGAGGCAGCGCATGAAGCAATATGGATGAAGGAGTTCATCACCGACCTAGGAGTCATACCCAATGCGTCGGGGCCGATCACTCTCTTCTGTGACAACACTGGAGCTATTGCCCTTGCCAAGGAGCCCAGGTTTCACAAGAAGACCAGGCACATCAAGTGTCGATTCAACTCCATCCGTGAAAATGTTAAAGATGGCGACATAGATATTTGCAAAGTACATACAGATTTGAATGTCGCAGATCCGTTGACTAAACCTCTTCCGCGAGCAAACCATGATCAGCACTAGAACTCTATGGGTGTTTGATTCATCACAATGTAACTAGATTATTTACTCTAGTGCAAGTGGGAGACTGTTGGAAATATGCTCTAGAGGCAATAATAAAAGGATTATTATTATATTTCCTTGTTCATGATAATTGTCTTTTATTCATGCTATAATTGTATTATCCGGAAATCGTAATACACGTGTGAATACATAGACCACAATATGTCCCTAGTGAGCCTCTAGTTGACTAGCTCGTTGATCAACAGATAGTCATGGTTTCCTGACTATGGACATTGGATGTCATTGATAACGGGATCACATCATTAGGAGAATGATGTGATGGACGAGACCCAATCCTAAGCATATATAGCTCAAAGATCGTGTAGTTCGTTTAGCTAGAGCTTTTCCAAATGTCAAGTATCATTTCCTTAGACCATGAGATTGTGCAACTCCCGGATACCGTAGGAGTGCTTTGGGTGTGCCAAACATCACAACGTAACTGGGTGACTATAAAGGTGCACTACGGGTATCTCCGAAAGTGTCTGTTGGGTTGGCACGAATCGAGACTGGGATTTGTCACTCCGTATGACGGAGAGGTATCTCTGGGCCCACTCGGTAATGCATCATCATACTGAGCTCAAAGTGACCAAGTGTCTGGTCACGGGATCATGCATTGCAGTACAAGTAAAGTGACTTGCCGGTAACGTAATTGAACGAGGTATTGGGATACCGACGATCAAATCTCGGGCAAGTAACATACCGATTGACAAAGGGAATTGTATACGGGGTTGCTTGAATCCTCGACATCGTGGTTCATCCGATGAGATCATCGAGGAGCATGTGGGATCCAACATGGGTATCCAGATCCCGCTGTTGGTTATTGACCGGAGAGCCGTCTCGGTCATGTCTACGTGTCTCCCGAACCCGTAGGGTCTACACATTTAAGGTTCGGTGATGCTAGGGTTGTAGAGATATTTGTATGCAGCAAACCGAAAGTTGTTCGGAGTCCCGGATGAGATCCCGGACGTCACGAGGAGTTCCGGAATGGTCCGGAGGTAAAGAATTATATATAGGAAGTCGAGTTTCGGCCATCGGGAAAGTTTCGGGGGTCACCGGTATTGTACCGGGACCACCGGAAGGGTCCCGGGGGTCCACTGGGTGGGGCCACCCATCTCGGAGGGCCCGATGGGCTAAAGTGGGAGGGGAACCAGCCCCTGGTGGGCTGGTGCGCCCCCCTCCCCTTGGGCCCCCCTGCACCTAGGGTTGGGAACCCTAGGGGAGGGGGCGCCTCCACTTGCCTTGGGGGGCAAGGCACCCCCCTTGGCCGCCGCCCGCCCCCCTTGGAGATTCAATCTCCTAGGGCCGGTGCCCCCCAAGGGTCCCTATATAAATAGGAGGGGAGGGAGGGCAGCCGCACCCTTGCACGTGGCGCCTCCCTTCCCCCTTGCTACACCTCTTCCTCCCGCGGATGCTTGGCGAAGCCCTACCGGGATACCTGCTGCATCCACCACCACGCCGTCGTGCTGCTGGATCTTCATCAACCTCTCCTTCCCCATTGCTGGATCAAGGAGGAGACGTCACGCTGACCGTACGTGTGTTGAACGCGGAGGTGCCGTCCGTTCGGCGCTAGGATCTCTGGTGATTTGGATCACGACGAGTACGACTCCCTCAACGCCATTCTGTTGAACGCTTCCACTCGATCTACAAGGGTATGTAGATGCACTCCTCTCTCTTGTTGCTAGATGAACTCATAGATTGATCTTGGTGAAACCGTAGGAATTTTTTTATTTTCTGCAACGTTCCCCAACAACCTTCCGGCTGCATCATATACAATTCTTCCTTAAGATAGCCATTAAGGAAAGCCGTTTTGACGTCCATTTGCCATATCTCATAATCCTAGTATGCGGCAATTGCTAACATGATTCGGACGGAATTCAGCTTTGCAACGGGAGAGAAAGTCTCATTGTAGTCAACCCCTTGAACTTGTCGATAACCCTTAGCGACAAGTTGAGCTTTATAGATGGTAACATTACCATCCGCGTCGGTCTTCTTCTTAAAGATCCATTTATTTTCTATCGCTCGCCGATCATCGTGCAAGTTTGTCAAAGTCCATACTTTGTTTTCATACATGGATCCTATCTCGGATTGCATGGCTTCAAGCCATTTGTTGGGGTCTGGACCCGCCATCGCTTCTTCATAGTTCAAAGGTTCACCGTTGTCTAACAACATGATTTCCAGGACAGGGTTGCCATACCATTCTGGTGTGGAACGTGTCCTTGTGGACCTACGAAGTTCAGTAGCAACTTGATCCGAAGTACCTTGATCATCATTATTAACTTCCTCTCTAGTCGGTGCAGGCACCACAAGAACATCTTCCTGAGCTGCGCTACTTTCCGGTTCAAGAGGTAGAACTTCATCAAGTTCCACTTTCCTCCCACTTACTTCTTTCGAGAGAAACTCTTTCGCCAGAAAGGACCCATTCTTGGCAACAATGATCTTGCCTTCAGATGTGAGGTAGAAGGTATACCGAATGGTTTCCTTAGGGTATCCTATGAAGACGCATTTTTCCGACTTGGGTTCGAGCTTTTCAGGTTGAAGTTTCTTGACATTAGCATCGCATCCCCAAACTTTTAGAAACGACAGCTTAGGTTTCTTTCCAAACCATAATTCATACAGTGTCGTATCAACGGATTTAGACGGTGCCCTATTTAAAGTGAATGTAGCTGTCTCTAAAGCGTATCCCCAAAATGATAGCGGTAAATCGGTAAGAGACATCATAGACCGCACCATATCCAATAGAGTGCGATTACGACGTTCGGACACACCATTACACTGAGGTGTTCCAACAATTCCACATTTCCTTAAGTGCATACCAAACTCGTGACTTAAATATTCACCCCCACGATCTAATCGTAAGAACTTTATTTTTCTGTCACATTGATTCTCTACCTCATTCTGAAATTCCCTGAACTTTTCAAAGGTCTCAGACTTGTGTTTCATTAAGTAGACATACCCGTATCTACTTAAGTCATCTTGATGGTGAGAACATAACGATAGCCACCGCGAGCCTCAATGCTCATTGGACCGCACACAACAGTATGTA
Organism: Triticum aestivum; assembly: GCF_018294505.1. Lineage (NCBI taxonomy): Eukaryota > Viridiplantae > Streptophyta > Magnoliopsida > Poales > Poaceae > Triticum > Triticum aestivum. The sequence goes on along the minus strand of NC_057795.1, from coordinate 648,374,840 downwards.
TAATTTCCAATAAGTTGGTTGCTCTCTCCATTGTTCCGGAGAACGGAGTCTTGGTCATTTTTCCCATGAGGCATGGTTCACACGTGTCAAATGATTCGTAATCAAGAGACTCCAAAAGTCCATCTGCATGGAGCTTCTTCATGTGTTTGACACCAATGTGACCAAGGCGGCAGTGCCACAAGTATGTGGGACTATCATTATCAATCTTACATCTTTTGGTATTCACACTATGAATATGTGTAACATCACATTCTAGATTCATTAAGAATAAACCATTGACCAGCGGGGCATGACCATAAAACATATCTCTCATATAAATAGAACAACCATTATTATCGGATTTAAATGAGTAGCCATCTCGTATTAAACAAGATCCAGATACAATGTTCATGCTCAAAGCTGGAACTAAATAACAATTATTGAGGTTTAAAAGTAATCTCATAGGTAAATGTAGAGGTAGCGTGCCGACGGTGATCACATCGACCTTGGAACCATTCCCGACGCACATCGTCACCTTGTCCTTTGCCAGTCTCCGCTTATTCCACAGCTCCTGTTTTGAGTTACAAATATGAGCAACCGCACCGGTATCAAATACCCAGGAGCTACTACGAGTACTGGTAAGGTACACATCAATAACATGTATATCACATATACCTTTGGTGTTGCCGACCTTCTTATCCGCTAAGTACTTGGGGTAGTTCCGCTTCCAGTGGCCGTTTCCCTTGCAATAAAACCACTCAGTCTCAGGTTTGGGTCCGTGCTTTGGCTTCTTCCCGGCAACTGGCTTACCGGGCGCGATAACTCCGTTGCCGTCCTTCTTGAAGTTTTTCTTACCCTTGCCTTTCTTGAAACTAGTGGTTTTATTGACCATCAATACTTGATGTTCCTTTTTGATCTCCACCTCGGCTGATTTCAGCATTGAAAATACTTCAGGAATGGTTTTCACCATCCCCTGCATATTGTAGTTCATCACAAAGCTCTTGTAGCTAGGTGGGAGCGACTGAAGGATTCTATCAATGACCGCCTCATCCGGGAGGTTAATGTCCAGCTGAGGCAAGCGGTTGTGCAACCCAGACATTTTGAGTACGTGCTCGTTGACAGAACTATTCTCCTCCATCTTACAACTGTAGAACTTGTCAAAGACTTCATATCTCTCGACCCGGGCATGAGCTTGGAAAACCATTTTCAGCTCTTGGAACATCTCATATGCTCTGTGCTACTCGAAACATTTTTGGAGCCCCGGTTCTAAGCTGTAAAGCATGCCGCACTGAACCAGGGAGTTATCATCAACACGCGACTGCCAGACATTCATAACGTCTGGATTCGCCGGGACGGGTGCTTCACCTAGCGGTGCTTCAAGGACATATGCTTTCTTGACAGCTATGAGGATGATCCTCAAGTTCCGGACCCAGTCCGTATAGTTGCTACCATCGTCTTTCAGCTTGGATTTCTCGAGGAACGCGTTGAAGTTGAGGTTGACATGAGCGTGGGCCATTTGATCTACAAGACATTTTGCAAAAGTTTTAGACTAAGTTCATGATAATTAAGTTCATCTAATCAAATTATTTAATGAACTCCCACTCAGATAGACATCCCTCTAGTCATCTAAGTGATACATGATCCGAGTCAACTAGGCCGTGTCCGATCATCACGTGAGACGTACTAGTCATCATCGGTGAACATCTTCATGTTGATCGTATCTTCTATACGACTCATGTTCGACCTTTTGGTCTCTTGTGTTCCGAGGCCATGTTTGTACATGCTAGGCTCGTCAAGTCAACCTAAGTGTTTTGCATGTGTAAATCTGGCTTACACCCGTTGTATGTGAACGTTAGAATCTATCACACCCGATCATCATGTGGTGCTTCAAAACAACAAACTTTCGCAATGGTGCACAGTTAGGGGAAACACTTTCTTGAAATTATTATGAGGGATCGTCTTATTTACTACCGTCGTTCTAAGCAAATAAGATGCAGAAACATGATAAACATCACATGCAATCAAATAGTGACATGATATGGCCAATATCATTTTGCTCCTTTTGATCTCCATCTTCGGGGCGCCATGATCATCATCGTCACCGGCTTGACACCATGATCTCCATCATCGTGTCTCCATGAAATTGTCTCACCAACTATTACTTCTACTACTATGGCTAACGGTTTATCAATGAAGTAAAGTACTTAGATGGCGTTATTCAGTGACACGCAGGTCATACAATAAATAAAGACAACTCCTATGGCTCCTGTCGGTTGTCATACTCATCGACATGCAAGTCGTGATTCCTAGTACAAGAACATGATCAATCTCATACATCACATATATTTCATTCATCACATCATTTTTGGCCATATCACATCACATGGCATATGCTGCAAAAACAAGTTAGACGTCCTCTAATTGTTATTGCAAGTTTTTTACGTGGCTGCTATAGGTTTCTAGTAAGAACGTTTCTTACCTACGCCAAAACCACAACATGATATGCCAATTGCTATTTACCCTTCATAAGGAACCTTTTCATCGAATCTGATCCGACTAACCGCTAGCCACCTTATGCAACTAGTGCATGTCAGTCGGTGGAACCTGTCTCACGTAAGCGTACGTGTAAGGTCGGTCCAGACCGCTTAATCCCACGATGCCGCTGGAACAAGATAAGACTAGTAGTGGCAAGTAAATTGAAAAAATCGACGCCCACAACAAACTTGTGTTCTACTCGTGCATAGAAACTACGCATACACCTAGCTCATGATGCCACTGTTGGGGATCGTTGCAGAAATTAAAAAATTTCTATGCATCACCAAGATCAATCTATGGAGTAACTAGCAACGAGAGAGAGGGGAATGCATCTTCATACCCTTGAAGATCGCGAGACGGAAGCGTTGCAAGAATGCGGATGAAGGAGTCGTACTCGAAGCGATTCAGATCGCGGTGGATTCCGATCTTAGCGCCGAACAACGGCACCTCCGCGTTCAACACACATGCAGCCCGGTGACGTCTCCTGCGCCTTGATCCAGCAAGGAGGAGGGAGAGGTTGAGGAAGAAGGCTCCAACAGCAGGACGACGGCATGGTGGTGATGGAGTGGCAGTTCTCCGGCAGGGCTTCGCCAAGCTCTTGCGGAGGAGGAGAGGTGATGGGGAGGGAAGGGGCTGCGCCTTGGATGTGGTGCTGCAGCCCTCCCATCGCCCCTCTATTTATAGGAGAAGGGGAAGGGGGGACGGCCCCTCTAGATGGGATCTAGAGGTGGGCAGCGGCCAAGGGGAGAGGGGGCTTGCCCCCCAAGCAAGGGGAGGCGCCCCCCTTAGGGTTCCCCCCAACCCTAGGCGCATGGGCCCTAGGGGGGGTGGCGCCCAGCCCTCCAAGGGGCTGGTTTCCTTCCCTCTACAACCCATGAGGCCCTCCGGGACAGGTGGCCCCTCCCGGTGGACCCCCGGAACCCCTCCGGTGGCCCCGGTACAATACCGGTATGCCCCCGAATTTTTCCGGTGACCGTATGACAACTTCCCATATATAAATCTTCACCTCTGGACCATTACGGAACTCCTCTTGACGTCCGGTATCTCATCCGGGACTCCGAACAACATTCTGTAATCACAAACAAATCTTCCTTATAACCCTAGCGTCATCGAACCTTTAGTGTGTAGACCCTACGGGTTCGGGAATCATGCAGACATGACCGAGACAGCTCTCCGGCCAATAACCAACAGCGGGATCTGGATACCCATGTTGGCTCCCACATGTTCCACGATGATCTCATCGGATGGACCACAATGTCGAGGATTCAAGTAATCCCGTATACAATTCCGTTTGTCAATCGGTACGTTACTTGCCCGAGATTCGATCATCGGTATCCCAATACCTCGTTCAATCTCGTTACCGGCAAGTCACTTTACTCGTTCCATGATGCATGATACCGTGACTAACCACTTAGTCACATTGAGCTCATTATGATGATGCATTACCGAGTGGGCCCAGAGATACCTCTCCGTCATACGGAGTGACAAATTCCAGCCTCGATTCGTGCCAACCCAACAGACAATTTCGGAGATACCTGCAGTGCACCTTTATAGTCACCCAGTTACGTTGTGACGTTTGGTACACCCAAAGCACTCTTACGGTATCCGGGAGTTACACAATCTCATGGTCTAAGGAAATGATACTTGACATTAGAAAAGCTTTAGCAGACGAACTACATGATCTTGTGCTATGCTTAGTATTGGGTCTTGTCCATCACATCATTCTCCTAATGATGTGATCTCGTTATCAATGACATCCAATGTCCATAGTCAGGAAACCATGATCATCTGTTGATCAACGAGCTAGTCAACTAGAGGCTCACTAGGGACATGTTGTGGTCTATTTATTCACACATGTATCACGGTTTCCGGTTAATACAATTATAGCATGAACAATAGACAATTATCATGAACAAGGAAATATAATAATAATCATTTTATTATTGCCTCTAGGGCATATTCCCAACAAAGGTAGCTGAAGAAGGAGTTGTCCAAGTGAGAGAGAACCTGCAGATTGCTCGAAGCCGGCAAAATAGCTACGCCGATAATAGAAGGAGATCTTCAATTCAAAGTGGGAGCTTATGTCTATCTCAAAGTATCCCCACTACGAGGCACCATAAGGTTCCTTGTGAAGGAAAGCTAGCCCCAAGATATGTGGGTCCATATAGAATCTGTTGAAGCATTAGCAAGTTATCCTACCAGCTAGAGGTACCTGAAGAGCTTGCCGGTGTACACCTAGTGTTTCACATATCAAAGTTACGCAAGTGTTTGAGAATACTCCATGAGCAAGTACTCACGGAAGCACTGGACATTCGGGACACACTTGAGTACAAGGAACACCCAATCCAGATACTTGACAGAGCAAACAAAGAAACTAGAAGCACCACCATACCTATGTGCAAAGTTCAGTGTCATAACCACACAGTTTGTTGAAATATGAGGCCTGTATTGCAACAAAGTTAGTATTTATCGCAATGAAACTAAGTTATGGAAATATGTGCGGCCTATTACCATAACCGGAGAATTTGTGGTAATATTGCGTTTTATTGCAACAAAACGTAGCTGTAGCAATAAATTTTGTTGCAATAGGCCGGAATCCTTGTAGAGCTACTTGGGAGAAAGAGTCAGAACTCCGTATGCTTTACCGCTACCTCTTTGAAAGGTACGCAACACCTTAAATCTCGGGACGAGATTCCTATGAGAGGAGGACACTAACAACCCAAAAATCCCAACTTTCAATTTTTTCTTCTAGAAAACCTTTGCTTGGTGTGTGATCATACTAAAAAACCACCCTAGTTGCATAATTAGCACCTAAACCCTAGATGAAGTGAGCATATGCATTTTAATCAACTTGTGATTTGCTTCTTCCTGATTTTATGTATTGATAAAAAAATCAATGAACTCTTATTAAATAGCTTGAGTGAGCGACTTTTACGATCGTGCGCCAGTTTTGGCGTAGTGTGCCAAAAAAAATACTAGGCAACAACATCTTGGAGGGCCTGTTTAGGATGCGACGATTTAAAAAAAAACTACATAAAATATCTCTAATAAGCTTTTAAAACTCTAAAAAAATGTAAAAGTTGATTCGAAGACAAAAATATTATTAAATGCCATATGTCGCTACGAACTTACAATGATACATTTTGTTCTCTTTTCATCATCCACATGTTAAGAGCTTATAGAGTTTTATTTTGTAAAAAAAATCCCACTACCCAATATCATACATGTCTAAATAAGATTCGCTAGCTCACTTGTTTTTTTTTTTTGACAAAAGCTAGCTCACTTGGTACAAATTACTAAGACATCCTCTCTCGAATCACAAATAAATAAGATATTTTTCTAAGGTTTGCCTTAACGCCGCCAAAGTCAACTATTTTAAACTTAGATTACAGTTGAATTTTGGCATTTTGATTTTGAATGATTAGAAGCTTTAGGAAGGATATTTGTGTCAAATAATAGCTACTACTTTCAAAATAATTTTTTTTATAGAAACCCTATAGTATAATTGGTGCAACAAACCCAAATTGCAAGTACCGTACCTTGAAACTGGGTGGGTGGAAAGGCATCAACCCCTTCCCACCACTAGGCTATGCCTTAGTCTGCTTCAAAATAGTTTTTTGTTATGTGTTTCAAAATTTTATTAAAAAACAGTGGGCAAAGTTTTGTACTAAGTTCATTCTTTATTACAAGACGTTTTGGCTTTTATAGACACATAACTTATGTTATGCATTATGCTTAGATACATAATATATCTATAAAATCCAACGTATTAAATTGCGCCACTTGTTGTACTCATTATAAATCTCTGTTAGGAAAATATGAGTGGGCCTAACGCCCGCCCTAAACCTTGGTTGACCACCACTAGCTACAGTTGCCAAGTCGTTTGCGACTTGGAAGCTATCCCCACGAAAGACGCCATGATCATTGGGTGCGAGCAGCAGGTAGTTGCTCTTGTTGTTGACGCGCTCTCGCCATGACCATTTCCATTTGTTTGGGTCATTGGGTGCGACCAGCAGGTAGTTGCTCTTGTTGTTGACGCGCTCTCACATACATGCACGTACGCGGTTACACGCACGTCTCCGCTTGGCTTGAAGGCCTTAACTGCGCATGTGTTGGTGAACCGGCGACCGTGATGCAGTGACGGGGCCATAGCAACCATAATCGGGTCGAGACGCCATGCCTATTGGTGAATGAATATGTGATGCTGCCACTTGGTACCGTGTACAGCACAGCGCGCGGCGCACGGCACGACGCCCCAATGCTGGCCAGGTCAACTGGTCAACTGTAACTCTGGCCACTCGCGGGGTCGCACGAGGTTCTTCTACCGCTGCGCATGGTGTGCGTGGTCGAGCTCCGATGGGTGCGCCACCGCCGGAGAGACAACGCGAGTACGCTGTGGAGCTCGCCAAGACAAGATCGGGCATTTCCCGGCTGCCGGGCAAGTCCTGTTCCACATGTTGATATAACTCCGACAAAATAAAAGGCCTGTTTCTAATAAATGGTCTCTGTTAATAGACCACACCTTAAAATGCTGCAAGTATTATTAGGGCCCCCTTCCTACCACTACACTACTCACTAACAACTTTACAAGTCATCTAATAGAATGTTACCATTTTATAATAGTTCTATAATACTATATTAAATATTTTGGTTACTAAATGATTCTATAAAGTTTTAGCTCTTGTTGAGAGATACTACAGTTTTGTTGCAGGGCATGTCCACATTCGAAATTGTTTAGAAATTTCAAAAAATGTGAATGTCATAAGTAATCTGACAATTTCAAAATAAATATTTTGAACTATGAATATTTTGATAACAAAAACTTGTCAACTACAAAGTGGAACATATACATGTTGACAACTACTCCCTCCGTTCCAAAATAGATGACTCAACTTTGTATTAACTTTAGTACAAAGTTGGGTCATTTATTTTGGAACGGAGGGAGTACAACATTGGTTTATATTGTGTCAACATTGGAATTCCTTTTTTTGTGGGAACATCGGAAGTCATTTGAATACTCTAAATTTTGAATCGGTGGATTGTCAATACCAAATCCAATTCGAGACCCTAATACAGACATCCAAACACAGGGTACCATATTGTGTCTTGTCACCCTGCCAATTGCGTCTTACCAGATTGTCTTTTGTTAAGACCACACCTCTTTTCAAGTAACACAAAACACTCTGATTTTTGTAGGTAATTTAGTGAGCCAGATTTCTTGTGACACCCTAACACCATTGTTAATTAATGCCGCATACATCAACCTCACCCAAAACAAGCCTAATGAATTTAAAGACCAATAGAAAGTATCCCTGCCCCCCTGTAAGTGAATATCGCTTACCGAAGCTACAGTTCTTTGCCAATCCCTTAGGTTGTTCCTAACTAAACTTCTTCGAAAAGAAATGTTAAAAGGAATCTAACTAAGTATATGTGCAACAGAAACATGTTTTCTCCATACAATGTTATACAACGTGGGATCTCTCAGATTTAGTGCTTGATTTCCCAAAAGCGAGTCTGCATACCGTCTTTTAAAATAAAAGAACCAATACTCATGAATGTATCTTTAATATTCATCAGACTTTTCCAAAAGTGAGAATCTGATGCCTTCTTCAGCAGCTACCCAATGTCTTTGATATTTTTTTCTCAGTAACTCTTGCCAAAGCCCTTCCTCATTACATAGTTTAAGAAGCAATTTGCTTAGTAGGCATTTATTTTGTATATCCAGGTTTTGAATTACCAATCCTCCCTGGTTTTTTGGTTGGCACACTATATCCCATTTAGAGCCTGTATTTTCGTTTGTGTTGGTCATTCTGCCAATAGAAACGTGACCTAAAATAGTAAATTTTCTCAAGGACACCTTTTGGGACCTCAATAAGGACACCATAAACGTCGGTAAACTGGACAACACCAAATTTATGAGCACTAAACATCTTGGTAGGTGAAAGCACAAGTGCTCCCTGGGGGATTTTGGTAATTAATGTCAACATATCTCTTGTTGGACTAATGTTTTTATCTAGTATATTTCAGATGAGTTCAACATTGGAGTGGCAGGACAACAGGATGTGGAACCCCTTCAAAATGTTATGGACACATATAGGCAAAAGTTCAAGACTCTTCATTTTCATTTTAATGATCCAAGATCACATTGAGTTCATAGGAAAAGCCAATACTATTAAAAGGGGGTGAGTGTTGCTTAATGGTCTACTTGATCAAAGTGCTTAGTGATATGCTCCAAGGCCCTCAACCACTTTCTCAATACCCAATATGTCCAAAACCTAAAGTCAAACTCGGCCCACCGATTTGATTCATCCGGTGCCACCGAGTTCATTGACATAGCCACTGCCAGAAACCCTAATCAGTTTGGTCTCATCGATAGGATCTTGGTCTCACCGAGATGGCCTTGCAAACTCTCTGTTATCCATTGCAATTATTTCGGTCTCAGCGAGATGTGCAATCGGTCCTACCGAGTTTGCATGACCAAGTCTTTGTTTGCTTATTGCTGAAATCGGTCTCACCGAGTTCATGCAATCGGTCACACCGAGATGAGGTTTTTCCTTAACCCTAGCACATCAGTCCCACCGAGTTAACCTTGCCGGTCCCACCGAAAATCCTAACGTTCACATTTTGAACTAGATCGGTCTGACTGAATTTCACTATTCAGTCTCACCGAGTTTGATAAATTGTGTGTAACAGCTATATTTTGTGTGGAGGCTATATATACCCCTCCACCCCTTCTCCATTTGTAAGAGAGCCATCAGAACATGCCTACACTTCAACTACTCATTTTCTGAGAGAGAACCACCTACTCATTGTTGAGACCAAGACATTCCATTCCTACCACAAGAATCTTGATCTCTAGCCTTCCCAAGTTGCTTTCCACTCAATTCATCTTTCCACCATATCCAAATCTGTGAGAGAGAGTTGAGTGTTGGGGAGACTATCATTTGAAGCACAAACGTAAGGAGTTCATCATCAACACACCATCTATTACCTTTTGGAGAGTGGTGTCTCCTAGATTGGTTAGGTGTCACTTGGGAGCCTCCGTTAAGATTGTGGAGTTGAACCAAGAAGTTTGTAAGGGCAAGGAGGTCGCCTACTTCGTGAATATCTACCAAAGTGAGGCAAGTCCTTCGTGGGCAATGGCCACGGTGGGATAGACAAGGTTGCTTCTTCGTGGACCCTTCATGGGTGGAGCCCTCCGTGGACTCGTGCAACTGTTACCCTTCGTGGGTTGAAGTCTCCACCAACGTGGATGTACGATAGCACCACCTATCGGAACCACGCTAAAAATCTCCGTGTCTTCAATTGCGTTTGCACAGTCCAATCCCATCCCTTTACTTTCTTGCAAATTGAATGCTTTACTTTCCGCTGCTCATATACTCTTCCCATGCTTGCTTGAAATGTGATATGTCTCCAACGTATCTACTTTTCCAAACACTTTTGCCCTTGTTTTGGACTCCAACTTGCATGATTTGAATGAAACTAACCCAGACTAACGCTTTTTTCAGCAGAACTACCATGATGTTGTTTTATGTGTAGAAAACAAAAGTTCTCGGAATGACCTGTAAATCCACATAGGCAAGTTTTGGAAAACATAAAAATTACTGGCAAAAGAATCAAGACCAGGGGGCCCACACCCTGTCCACGAGGGTGGGGGCGCGCCCACCCTGTCTCGTGGGCCCCCTGGAGCTCCGCCCACCTCAACTACAACTCCATATATTTTGTCTCGTGGAGAAAAAAATCAGAGAGGAAGTTTCATCGCGTTTTACGATACGGAGCCGCCTCCAAGCCCTAATCTCTCTCGGGAGGGCTGATCTGGAGTCCGTTCGGGGCTCCGGAGAGGGGGATTCTGAAGGAAATATGCCCTAGAGGCAATAATAAAGTTATTATTTATTTCCTTATAATCATGATAAATGTTTATTATTCATGCTAGAATTGTATTTACCGGAAACATAATACATGTGTGAATACATAGACAAACAGAGTGTCACTAGTATGCCTCTACTTGACTAGCTCGTTAATCAAAGATGGTTAAGTTTCCTAACCATGAACAATGAGTTGTTATTTGATTAACGAGGTCACATCATTAGTAGAATGATCTGATTGACATGACCCATTCCATTAGCTTAGCACCCGATCGTTTAGTATGTTGCTATTGCTTTCTTCATGACTTATACATGTTCCTATGACTATGAGATTATGCAACTCCCGTTTACCGGAGGAACACTTTGGGTACTACCAAACGTCACAACGTAACTGGGTGATTATAAAGGAGTACTAAAGGTGTCTCCAATGGTCGATGTTGGGTTGGCGTATTTCGAGATTAGGATTTGTCACTCCGATTGTCGGAGAGGTATCTCTGGGCCCTCTCGGTAATACACATCACATAAGCCTTGCAAGCATTACAACTAATATGTTAGTTGTGAGATGATGTATTACGGAACGAGTAAAGAGACTTGCCAGTAACGAGATTGAACTAGGTATTGGATACCGACGATCGAATCTCGGGCAAGTAACATACCGATGACAAAGGGAACAACGTATGTTGTTATGCGGTCTGACCGATAAAGATCTTCGTAGAATATGTAGGAGCCAATATGGGCATCCAGGTCCCGCTATTGGTTATTGACCGGAGACGTATCTCGGTCATGTCTACATTGTTCTCGAACCCGTAGGGTCCGCACGCTTAAGGTTACGATGATAGTTATATTATGAGTTTATGTATTTTGATGTACCGAAGGTTGTTCGGAGTCCCGGATGTGATCACGGACATGACGAGGAGTCTCGAAATGGTCGAGACATAAAGATTGATATATTGGAAGTCTATGTTTGGACATCGGAAGTGTTCCGGGTGAAATCGGGATTTTACCGGGTTACCGGGAGGTTACCGGAACCCCCCGGGAGCCATATGGGCCATCATGGGCCTTAGTGGAAAGGAGAAAGGGGCAGCCCAAGGGGGCTGCGCGCCTCCCCCCTTCCCCTAGTCCTATTAGGACTAGGAGAGGTGGCCGGCCACCCCTCTCCCTCTTTCCCCCTTGGGAATCCTAGTTGGAATAGGATTGGAGGGGAGTCCTACTCCCGGTAGGAGTAGGACTCCTCCTGCGCCACCTCCTCCTGGCCGGCGCCTCCTCCCCCCTTGGCTCCTTTATATACGGAGGCAGGGGCACCTCTAAACACACAAGTTGACACAAGTTGATCCACGTGATCGATTCCTTAGCCGTGTGCAGTGCCCCCTGCCACCATATTCCTCGATAATACTGTAGCGGAGTTTAGGCGAAGCCCTGCTACTGTAGTTCATCAAGATCGTCACCACACCGTCGTGCTGACGAAACTCTTCCCCGACACTTTGCTGGATCGGAGTCCGGGGATCGTCATCGAGCTGAACGTGTGCTCGAACTCGGAGGTGCCGTAGTTTCGGTGCTTGATCGGTTGGATCGTGAAGACGTACGACTACTTCCTCTACGTCGTGTCATTGCTTCCGCAGTCGGTCTGCGTTGGGTACGTAGACAACACTCTCCTCTCGTTGCTATGCATCACATGATCCTGTGTGCGCGTAGGAAATTTTTTGAAATTACTACGAAACCCAACAGTGGCATCCGAGCCTGGTTATTGATGTTGATGTTATATGCACGAGTAGAACACAAGTGAGTTGTGGACGATACAAGTCATACTGCCTACCAGCATGTCATATTTTGGTTCGGCGGTATTGTTGGACGAGACGACCCAGACCAACCTTACGCGTACACTTACGCGAGGCCGGTTCCCTCGACGTGCTTTCCACAGAGATGGCTTGCGGACGACTGTCTCTCCAACTTTAGTTGAACCAAGTATGGCTACGCCCGGTCCTTGCGAAGGTTAAAACAGAGTCTATTTGACAAACTATCGTTGTGGTTTTGATGCGTAGGTGAGATTGGTTCTTACTTAAGCCCGTAGCAGCCACGTAAAACATGCAACAACAAAGTAGAGGACGTCTAACTTGTTTTTGCAGGGCATGTTGTGATGTGATATGGTCAATGCATGATGCTGAATTTTATTGTATGAGATGATCATGTTTTGTAACCAAGTTATCGGCAACTGGCAGGAGCCATATGGTTGTCGCTTTATTGTATGCAATGCAATCGCGATGTAATGCTTAACTTTATTACTAAACGGTAGTGATAGTCGTGGAAGCATAATATTGGCGAGACGACAACGATGCTACGATGGAGATCAAGGTGTCGCGCCGGTGACGATGGTGATCATGACGGTGCTTCGGAGATGGAGATCACAAGCACAAGATGATGATGGCCATATCATATCACTTATATTGATTGCATGTGATGTTTATCTTTTTATGCATCTTATCTTGCTTTGATTGACAGTAGCATTATAAGATGATCTCTCACTAAATTATCAAGAAGTGTTCTCCCTGAGTATGCACCGTTGCCAAAGTTCGTCGTGCCCAGACACCACGTGATGATCGGGTGTGATAAGCTCTACGTCCATCTACAACGGGTGCAAGCCAGTTTTTGCACACGCAGAATACTCAGGTTAAACTTGACGAGCCTAGCATATGCAGATATGGCCTCGGAACACGGAGACCGAAAGGTCGAGCGTGAATCATATAGTAGATATGATCAACATAACGATGTTCACCATTGAAAACTACTCCATCTCACGTGATGATCGGTTATGGTTTAGTTGATTTGGATCACGTAATCACTTAGAGGATTAGAGGGATGTCTATCTAAGTGGGAGTTCTTAAGTAATATGATTAATTGAACTTAAATTTATCATGAACTTAGTACCTGATAGTATCTTGCTTGTTTATGTTGATTGTAGATAGATGGCTCGTGCTGTTGTTCCGTTAAATTTTAATGCGTTCCTTGAGAAAGCAAAGTTGAAAGATGATGGTAGCAATTACACGGACTGGGTCCGTAACTTGAGGATTATCCTCATTGCTGCACAGAAGAATTACGTCCTGGAAGCACCGCTGGGTGCCAGGCCTGCTGCTGGAGCAACGCCAGATGTTATGAACGTCTGGCACAGCAAAGCTGATGACTACTCGATAGTTCAGTGTGCCATGCTTTACGGCTTAGAATCGGGACTTCAACGACGTTTTGAACGTCATGGAGCATATGAGATGTTCCAGGAGTTGAAGTTAATATTTCAAGCAAATGCCCGGATTGAGAGATATGAAGTCTCCAATAAGTTCTATAGCTGCAAGATGGAGGAGAACAGTTCTGTCAGTGAGCATATACTCAAAATGTCTGGGTATAATAATCACTTGATTCAATTGGGAGTTAATCTTCCGGATGATTGCGTCATCGACAGAATTCTCCAATCACTGCCACCAAGCTACAAGAGCTTCGTGATGAACTATAATATGCAAGGGATGAACAAGACTATTCCCGAGCTCTTCGCAATGCTGAAAGCTGCGGAGGTAGAAATCAATAAGGAGCATCAAGTGTTGATGGTTAACAAGACCACTAGTTTCAAGAAAAAGGGCAAAGGGAAGAAAAAGGGGAACTTCAAGAAGAACGGCAAGCAAGTTGCTGCTCAAGAGAAGAAACCCAAGTCTGGACCTAAGCCTGAAACTGAGTGCTTCTACTGCAAGCAGACTGGTCACTGGAAGCGGAACTGCCCCAAGTATTTGGCGGATAAGAAGGATGGCAAGGTGAACAAAGGTATATGTGATATACATGTTATTGATGTGTACCTTACTAGAGCTCGCAGTAGCACCTGGGTATTTGATACTGGTTCTGTTGCTAATATTTGCAACTCGACACAGGGACTACAGAATAAGCGGGCACTGGCAAAGGACGAGGTGACGATGCGCGTGGGAAACGGTTCCAAAGTCGATGTGATCGCAGTCGGCACGCTACCTCTACATCTACCTTCGGGATTAATATTAGACCTAAGTAATTGTTATTTGGTGCCAGCGTTGAGCATGAACATTATATCTGGATCTTGTTTAATGCGAGACGGTTATTCATTTAAATCAGAGAATAATGGTTGTTCTATTTATATGAGTAATATCTTTTATGGTCATGCACCCTTGAAGAGTGGTCTATTTTTATTAAATCTCGATAGTAGTAATACACATATTCATAATGTTGAAGCCAAAAGATGCAAAGTTGATAATGAAAGTGCAACTTATTTGTGGCACTGTCGTTTAGGTCATATCGGTATAAAGCGCATGAAGAAACTCCATACCGATGGACTTTTGGAACCACTTGATTATGAATCACTTGGTACTTGCGAACCGTGCCTCTTGGGCAAGATGACTAAAACACCGTTCTCCGGTACTATGGAGAGAGCAACAGATTTGTTGGAAATCATACATACCGATGTATGTGGCCCGATGAATATTGAGGCTCGTGGCGGATATCGTTATTTTCTCACCTTCACAGATGATTTAAGCAGATATGGGTATATTTACTTAATGAAACATAAGTCTGAAACATTTGAAAAGTTCAAAGAATTTCAGAGTGAAGTTGAAAATCATCGTAACAAGAAAATAAAGTTTCTACGATCTGATCGTGGAGGAGAATATTTGAGTTACGAGTTTGGCATACATTTGAAAAACTGTGGAATAGTTTCGCAACTCACGCCACCCGGAACACCACAGCGTAATGGTGTGTCCGAACGTCGTAATCGTACTTTACTAGATATGGTGCGATCTATGATGTCTCTTACTGATTTACCGCTATCATTTTGGGGATATGCTTTAGAGACGGCCGCATTCACGTTAAATAGGGCACCATCAAAATCCGTTGAGACGACGCCTTATGAACTGTGGTTTGGCAAGAAACCAAAGTTGTCGTTTCTTAAAGTTTGGGGCTGCGATGCTTATGTGAAAAAGCTTCAACCTGATAAGCTCGAACCCAAATCGGAGAAATGTGTCTTCATAGGATACCCAAAGGAAATTGTTGGGTACACCTTCTATCACAGATCCGAAGGCAAAACATTCGTTGCTAAGAATGGATCATTTCTAGAGAAGGAGTTTCTCTCGAAAGAAGTGAGTGGGAGGAAAGTAGAACTTGACGAGGTAACTGTACCTGCTCCCTTACTGGAAAGTAGTTCATCACAGAAAACTGTTTCAGTGACACCTACACCAGTTAGTGAGGAAGCCAACGATAATGATCATGAAACTTCAGATCAAGATACTACTGAACCGCGTAGATCAACCAGAGTAAGATCCGCACCAGAGTGGTACGGTAATCCTGTTCTGGAGGTCATGCTACTAGATCATGATGAACCTACGAACTATGAAGAAGCGATGGTGAGCCCAGATTCCGTAAAGTGGCTTGAAGCCATGAAATCTGAGATGGGATCCATGTATGAGAACAAAGTATGGACTTTGGTTGACTTGCCCGATGATCGGCAAGCAATTGAGAATAAATGGATTTTTAAGAAGAAGACTGACGCTGATGGTAATGTTACTGTCTACAAAGCTCGACTTGTCGCAAAAGGTTTTCGGCAAGTTCAAGGAATTGACTACGATGAGACCTTCTCACCCGTAGCGATGCTTAAGTCCGTCCGAATCATGTTAGCAATTGCCGCATTTTATGATTATGAAATTTGGCAAATGGATGTCAAAACTGCATTCCTGAATGGATTTCTGGAAGAAGAGTTGTATATGATGCAACCAGAAGGTTTTGTCGATTCAAAGGGAGCTAACAAAGTGTGCAAGCTCCAGCGATCCATTTATGGACTGGTGCAAGCCTCTCGGAGTTGGAATAAACGTTTTGATAGTGTGATCAAAGCATTTGGTTTTATACAGACTTTCGGAGAAGCCTGTATTTACAAGAAAGTGAGTGGGAGCTCTGTAGCATTTCTGATATTATATGTGGATGACATATTACTGATTGGAAATGATATAGAATTTCTGGATAGCATAAAGGGATACTTGAATAAAAGTTTTTCAATGAAAGACCTCGGTGAAGCTGCTTACATATTAGGCATTAAGATCTATAGAGATAGATCAAGACGCTTAATTGGACTTTCACAAAGCACATACCTTGACAAAATTTTGAAGAAATTCAAAATGGATCAAGCGAAGAAAGGGTTCTTGCCTGTGTTACAAGGTGTGAAATTGAGTAAGACTCAATGCCCGACCACTGCAGAAGATAGAGAGAATATGAAAGATGTTCCCTATGCATCAGCCATAGGCTCTATCATGTATGCAATGCTGTGTACCAGACCTGATGTGTGCCTTGCTATAAGTTTAGCAGGGAGGTACCAAAGTAATCCAGGAATGGATCACTGGACAGCGGTCAAGAACATCCTGAAATACCTGAAAAGGACTAAGGATATGTTTCTCGTATATGGAGGTGACAAAGAGCTCATCGTAAAAGATTACGTTGATGCAAGCTTTGACACTGATCCGGACGATTCTAAATCGCAAACCGGATACATGTTTACATTAAACGGTGGAGCTGTCAGTTGGTGCAGTTCTAAACAAAGCGTTGTAGCGGGATCTACATGTGAAGCGGAATACATAGCTGCTTCGGAAGCAGCAAATGAAGGAGTCTGGATGAAGGAGTTCATATCCGATCTAGGTGTCATACCTAGTGCATCGGGTCCAATGAAAATCTTTTGTGACAATACTGGTGCAATTGCCTTGGCAAAGGAATCCAGATTTCACAAAAGGACCAAACACATCAAGAGACGCTTCAACTCCATCCGGGATCTAGTCCAGGTGGGAGACATAGAGATTTGCAAGATACATACGGATCTGAATGTTGCAGACCCGTTGACTAAGCCTCTTCCACGAGCAAAACATGATCAGCACCAAGGCTCCATGGGTGTTAGAATCATTACAGTGTAATCTAGATTATTGACTCTAGTGCAAGTGGGAGACTGAAGGAAATATGCCCTAGAGGCAATAATAAAGTTATTATTTATTTCCTTATAATCATGATAAATGTTTATTATTCATGCTAGAATTGTATTTAACGGAAACATAATACATGTGTGAATACATAGACAAACAAAGTGTCACTAGTATGCCTCTACTTGACTAGCTCGTTAATCAAAGATGGTTATGTTTCCTAACCATGAACAATGAGTTGTTATTTGATTAACGAGGTCACATCATTAGTAGAATGATCTGATTGACATGACCCATTCCATTAGCTTAGCACCCGATCGTTTAGTATGTTGCTATTGCTTTCTTCATGACTTATACATGTTCCTATGACTATGAGATTATGCAACTCCCGCTTACCGGAGGAACACTTTGGGTACTACCAAACGTCACAACGTAACTGGGTGATTATAAAGGAGTACTACAGGTGTCTCCAATGGTCGATGTTGGGTTGGCGTATTTCGAGATTAGGATTTGTCACTCCGATTGTCGGAGAGGTATCTCTGGGCCCTCTCGGTAATACACATCACATAAGCCTTGCAAGCATTACAACTAATATGTTAGTTGTGAGATGATGTATTACGGAACGAGTAAAGAGACTTGCCAGTAACGAGATTGAACTAGGTATTGGATACCGACGATCGAATCTCGGGCAAGTAACATACCGATGACAAAGGGAACAACGTATGTTGTTATGCGGTCTGACCGATAAAGATCTTCGTAGAATATGTAGGAGCCAATATGGGCATCCAGGTCCCGCTATTGGTTATTGACCGGAGATGTATCTCGGTCATGTCTACATTGTTCTCGAACCCGTAGGGTCCGCACGCTTAAGGTTACGATGACAGTTATATTATGAGTTTATGTATTTTGATGTACTGAAGGTTGTTCGGAGTCCCGGATGTGATCACGGACATGACGAGGAGTCTCGAAATGGTCGAGACATAAAGATTGATATATTGGAAGTCTATGTTTGGACATCGGAAGTGTTCCGGGTGAAATCGGGATTTTACCGGGTTACCGGGAGGTTACCGGAACCCCCCGGGAGCCATATGGGCCATCATGGGCCTTAGTGGAAAGGAGAAAGGGGCAGCCCAAGGGGGCTACGCGCCTCCCCCCTTCCCCTAGTCCTATTAGGACTAGGAGAGGTGGCCGTCCACCCCTCTCCCTCTTTCCCCCTTGGGAATCCTAGTTGGAATAGGATTGGAGGGGAGTCCTACTCCCGGTAGGAGTAGGACTCCTCCTGCGCCACCTCCTCCTGGCCGGCGCCTCCTCCCCCCTTGGCTCCTTTATATACGGAGGCAGGGGCACCTCTAAACACACAAGTTGACACAAGTTGATCCACGTGATCGATTCCTTAGCCGTGTGCGGTGCCCCCTGCCACCATATTCCTCGATAATACTGTAGCGGAGTTTAGGCGAAGCCCTGCTGCTGTAATTCATCAAGATCGTCACCACGCCGTCGTGTTGACGAAACTCTTCCCCGACACTTTGCTGGATCGGAGTCCGGGGATCGTCATCGAGCTGAACGTGTGCTCGAACTCGGAGGTGCCGTAGTTTCGGTGCTTGATCGGTTGGATCGTGAAGACGTACGACTACTTCCTCTACATCGTGTCATTGCTTCCGCAGTCGGTCTGCGTTGGGTACGTAGACAACACTCTCCTCTCGTTGCTATGCATCACATGATCCTGTGTGCGCGTAGGAAAATTTTTGAAATTACTACGAAACCCAACAGATTCGTCGCCATCATCATCATCAACCATCCTCCATCACCAATTTCATGATGCTCAACGCCGTGCGTGAGTAATTCCATCGTAGGCTTGCTGGACGGTGATGGGTTGGATGAGATTTACCATGTAATCAAGTTAGTTTTCTTAGGGTTTGATCCCTAGTATCGACTATGTTCTGAGATTGATGTTGCTATGACTTTGCTATGCTTAATGCTTGTCACTAGGGCCCGAGTGCCATGATTTCAGATCTGAACCTATTATGTTTTCCTGAATATATGTGTGTTCTTGATCCTATCTTGCAAGTCTATAGTCACCTATTATGTGTTATGATCGGACAACCCCGAAGTGACAATAATCGAGATACTTCTCGGTGATGACCGTAGTTTGAGGAGTTCATGTATTGACTATGTGTTAATGCTTTGGTCCGGTTCTCTATTAAAAGAAGGCCCTAATATCCCTTAGTTTCTGCTAGGACCCCGCTGCCACGGGAGGGTAGGACAAAAGATGTCATGCAAGTTCTTTTCCATAAGCACGTATGACTATATTCGGAATACATGCCTACATTACATTGATGAATTGGAGCTAGTTTTGTGTCACCCTATGTTATAGCTATTACATGAGGAATCGCATCCAACATAATTATCCATCACTGATCCAATGCCTACGAGCTTTTCACATCTTGTGCTTCGCTTATTTACTTTTCCGTTGCTACTATTACAATTACTACAAAACTATTATCTTTACTTTTGCCACTGTTACCATTACTATCATACTACTTTGCTACTAAATACTTTGTTGCAGATACTAAGTTATCCAGGTGTGGTTGAATTGACAACTCAACTGCTAATACTTAAGAATATTCTTCGGCTCCCCTTGTGTCGAATCAATAAATTTGGGTTGAATACTCTACCCTCGAAAACTGCTGCGACCCCCTAAAATTATGGGTTATCAAGACTAATTTCTGGCGCTGTTGCCGGGGAGCATAGCTCTATTCTCTGAGTCACTTGGGATTTATATCTGTTGATCACTATGAAGAACTTGAAAGACGCAAAAACCAAGATTTTACCCTCAACTACGAGGGGAAGTAAGGAACTGCCATCTAGCTCTGCACTAGATTCTCCTTCTGTTTTGAGTAAGCTTGCGACACCTAAACCTGCTACTGCTATGAATTCTGATATGTTGCATGTTATTGATGATGCCACTTCTGCTATGCATGATACTTATGATGAAACTACTTCTATGCCTTATACTACTGTGCCATTGGGTGAATTTCTTGATGAACATCTTACTAAGGCTAGGGAGAATGAAATTATTGAAAATGAAATTATTGATGAAAGTGATGATGAAGGTTCTCCTCCTAATTATGAATTGCCTGTTGTTCCTAAGGGTTATTGTCGGTGTCAAAACCGGTGGATCTCGGGTAGGGGGTCCCGAACTGTGCGTCTAGGCGGATGGTAACGGGAGACGAGGGACACGATGTTTTACCCAGGTTCGGGCCCTCTTGATGGAGGTAAAACCCTACGTCATGCCTTATTAATATTGATGATGTGTGTTACAAGAGTAGATCTACCACGAGATCAAGGAGGCTAAACCCTAGAAGCTAGCCTATGGTATCATTGTTGTTCGTCCTACGGACTAAAGCCATCCGGTTTATATAGACACCGGAGAGGGCTAGGGTTACACAGAGTCAGTTACAATGGTAGGAGATCTACATATTCGTATCGCCAAGCTTGCCTTCCACGCCAAGGAAAGTCCCCTCCGGACACGGGACGAAGTCTTCAATCTTGTATCTTCATAGTCTTGGAGTCCGGCCGATGATGATAGTTCGGCTATCCGGACACCCTCTAGTCCGGGACTCCCTCAGTAGCCCCTGAACCAGGCTTCAATGACGACGAGTCCGGTGCGCATATTGTCTTCGGCATTGCAAGGTGGGTTCCTCCTCCGAATAATTCATAGAAGATTGCGAACACCAGGATAGTGTCCGGCTCTGCAAAAATAATTTCCACATACCACCGTAGAGAGAATAATATTTACAAAAGTTCAATCTGCTAACGTATTTGATGGTGTGACGTCACACCACTACCAAGCCTTTACTTAAATTGTTTTTATTGTACCACCTCAGTGCGTTTAGCGAAGCGGTTTCCTTGGCACGTCTTTTCGAAGTAGAGATCGTGTTCCCCTTATTCCAGGATTCCCATCAATACGGACGTGGGTAACCCAACTGCGCCCATTGCCACGCCCCCTCCATCGAAGGCGGGTTCCAAACGGTCACGGGGACGGCTCTCGGTATTCTTCCTCTTTATAATGAGACCAAGGCCAGTTCTTTTTCTTCAATCCTCAATCAAATCCGCCCCTCGCCCCCGAGTTCCAACACCTATGGCTCCAGATTCGGGTACCTTCGACCTTTGACAATGTCCGGCTCCGACCTACGGGGCCGGTGGATGCCATCTTCCGTCACGGAAGAAGACGTGTTAAAGCTGAGAGACGCCAGGTACTTGACCTACGAGATTTCGCATAGGTCGCCTGCCCGAGGGCAAGTTATTCCTACTCCCGAGCCCGGCGAGAGAGTTGTGTTCGTGTCTCACCTCCGTCGGGGTTTAGGCTTCCCGATGAACCCCTTCGTGAGGGGGCTCATGTTTTACTATGGGCTAGAATTCCATGACTTGGCTCCGGAGTCCATCCTCCACATCTCATCGTTTATTGTCGTTTGCGAAGCCTTCCTCCGCACTACCCCTCACTTCGGCTTGTGGCTCAAAACCTTCAATGTGGAGCCGAAGATGATTGAGGGGCGTCAGGCAGAGTGCGGAGGGGCGGTTATAAGCAAGAGGGCCGATGCTCCATGGCCCGAGGGCTCTTTTCAGGAGGAGCTCGGCTTGTGGCAACAGGAGTGGTTCTATATCACCGCTCCCAGGGGCAGCAGGCAGAGGCCGCCGCCCGTCTTCCGCTCGGGCCCTCCACAACAGTTGACGTCATGGGTCAACAAGGGGCGTGATTGGGGGCCGCCCAAAGACGTACCCCTGTTGCAGGACCGGATTCGAGGCCTCCAAGAAAGGGAGATCAATCTAGTCGCAGTGGTACAGGTTATGCTGATCCGGCGCCTACAGCCCTGCAAACGTCGCCCCCTCCGCCTGTGGGAATTTAATCCGGAGGGGCCACGAGCTCTTCAACACTTCATGGGTTTGACACCCGCGGAGATGTACAAACTGTTCTTTAGATTGCAAGAGATGCGTCCGGACTTGACCGAGGACGCTGGCCTAAGCTGCAATCGCCCGGATACTCAAGTAAGTAGCCCTGTGTCCAGACACATTGTCCATCTATTTATTGTGGGTTTGCCTTTTGACCAGCTATCCCTTGGACAGGAGTGGATAGCGCAAGCAAAACTGATACGGTGTCCAGCCCCCCTCCCTGAGACCATGCAGGATCCCGTGTTAATCAAAATGTTGGAGGTTGCACCTTCGGAGGAGGGCGAAGGGGGGCATAGGGGAACTACCACGTCTGCCAAGGAGGTTTTCAGTAAGGGAGGAATCGAGAGTCCCTCCTTCCAGGGGGAGAAGAGGACAGCTTCCGAAGACCCGGAGGCCAAGGCCTCAAAGCGGGGAAAGAAATCTGTACCGGAAGGTCCTGTGCCGGGAAGAGCCCCGGCCGTGCTGTCTCCTCGAAGGAATCAGCCCTCCAGCGAGCCGTAAGTAAAAAAGGGGGAATTTTGTGATAGTGGACACCCCTGCTTAATTTCTAAGGGTAACCGAAGTTTTCATCTTGTAGTTCGGATCTCAGCCCGTCTCAGCACAGCTCATCTTCGGGAGACCTTCATCCAGAGATGATGGAGAGTGAAATGCCTCCATCTGCCGCCCCATCGTGTGGGGCGGACGACCCTGAGGTGTCGTCGCGGAGGGTCTCCCCGAGTCCGGCGGGGCCAGAGAGTTCGGCACCCATTGGAGTACGGCCGGTGGAGCTGCAGGATTTGCTTAAGAGGGCGTCTATCTCGGAAGATCACCGCACATTAATGAGTACGGTGATTGAAAGGATCTCGTCCACTGAGAGCGGATTGTATGAGGCCGTCGGAAGCTTGCTGACGGGTTTTGAGGTACGCAAAAAATGACATGCCTTTTGACAGTTTTGCGCATGAAGTGCGCCCTGTATAGATAGTAGCCCCTAAGACTTGGTATGCTGTCGAAAGCGATAGCGTGCCAAGGATCATAATCTCAGTTATAGAATGTCGCCTTTCCTATGCAGGTGACGGGACGTTCGGTGGCCAGCCGGACTGATGGAGTTGCCGAACTGAAGAGGCAACTCGATGTTGCGGATGCGGACATTGCGCTGGTCAATAAACAACTTAGCGAGCCGCAAGGTAGGTGGTTGCTCCGCGGTTGCCTAGTAAGGGAGCTGGTGCCCGTTCCTTACAATTTGTATGCTTGATGCAGATGGCGCCGCGGCTGTGGAAGATCTTCGAGCAGAGCTTGCTCGAGCCAAGGAGCAAACCAGGATAAGTAATGCGGCTGCCTTGAAGGCAGCGGAAGAGCTAAAAGCTGAAAAGGCTGCTCACTGCCGAAGCAGGGAAGAGTTGGCCGGAATGGCCTTAAAATTAAAAGATGCTACCGACCGTTGTGAGGTTCTTGAAGGAGAACACCGAGTGGAGCAAGAGGGCCTGAAGAAGGCCGGCGCCGAAGTCAAGGATGCCCGGAGTGAGATGCGGGCTATGAAGGAGGAACTGCGTCAGGCCGGAGACATTGCGGCTGGAAAGCCCTTTCTTCTACGTAGGAACTTCACGAATCCGAAGTATGCTCAGCTGGGCCAGTTGTGTGGTGCGGAGGATCCTTATCTGGATTTGGCGGCGAGTGCGTCGGACGCAGTCGTGCACTTCCGAGGCCAGAAGGATCACGAAATGGAAGAACTTTACTAGTCCCAATTCCATAGTCCGGAGCGTCCACTTCCGTTGACTGATCGGCTGGCTGAGTGGGCTGAGCTGAATAGATTGTCCGAACTTGCCATGACGGATGTGATCACTCATCTGTGGCTGGAAAGGCCCAAGCCGAAGAGTTATTTTGGCTTGTTGCAGCAATTCCTTGAGGCGGTGCCGCATATCAAGGCGATGAAGCGGTCGGCATGCATAGAAGGTGCGCGGATGGCTCTCGCCCATGTGAAGACATACTGGGTGGACATGGATGCCACCGCTGTTGCATCCCGGGGTTCGGACAAGAGCCGATTACCCGCCGAGCACTATTTTGAGGAAGTCCTCCAGGGTGCTCATTTAATAGAGTCGCAGTGCTCGAAAGATGTCATGTTCAAATGATGCGTATAATTTGTGAGATCATGTTTATAATGCAATAGCTTTTTATATTTGTGCGTTCAAGTATTGAACTATCTCCTGTGCGGCCGTATGTGTATGTATAATCTGAAAGATGGCAGTCTTTGGCTTCAGCCCCCACGCACATGGTGCGGGGGTGTTTGCAAAAAGAAAAAGCGTTTTTTCACACTCAATCCAACGTCTTGGTCCTTTTAAGGAGGTGATAGCATAGCAAACTAGGCAACCGGACTATAACGCTTTATCACTTTCACTTAGCCATAGGAGCTCGAATGTGGGGCTACTATATAGCCCCTAGCGGCACCGCACTTCTCCGAACTCAGGGCGCGTATGTGCCTGACCGAGAAGCGATCCTTCGTCAAAGCGAAGGAATTCTAAACATTCCAATGGTCGATCGAGTGGTTGACCAGTCTCTCGCTATATCATGACAGTCAGTTTTCGGCTTTCTCTACTGAGGTGCTCGCCCGGCCGAACCGGGGCACAATCGCAGTAGTTCTCCTGGTGCCGCGTTAGCCGATGATACGGAACGTAAGGCAGCAAAACACAGGAGCCGGGCAAACCCAACATTTGACCAAAGACATGATTCGGAGCTGATGTATATAAGGCCTAACTCGAGACGCCGAACACTCCCTGAGGTGTTCAGTCTTTATGATACCGGGAAGAACAATGCCCTAAGCCCCTAGTGTCCAGGTACAGGCGGGAACTTCTGACGCGGCCGATGCCAAAACGCCAGCCTCCTCCTCGGCTATGGTAGGAAACCGGGGGATGTGTATCAACAAGAGACAGTAAGAAAGGTTTACGCAGGGTCTTAATCTGAAAAGAATCCTTGCAATGGGTCCCTGCTGCACGTCTGCGCCTGTGTCTCCGTTGTGCTGGATCCTGGACGGGTGTAGCACATGCTTCATCTGTAAAAGAGAAGGACTTAGTTTCTAAGAAATATCGTGCAAGAGTTGTATTAAAATAAAGTATAATTTGGCAGATAAAGAAAGTTGAGCTTTATTGGCTCTCATCACTTAGACGCGCGGCCCCTTATAAAGGGGGTGTGCGGCTGGGAAGCCCCTTGTTTATTTACGCCGGACTCGCCTAACCGTGTCCGGGGTCTGAATGACCTGTGTTTAGGGGCCTTGACCTGCAAGGTCGGAGTGGCTGTCAAGGCAGCCCCACGCTCTCCATGGCCGAGGAACACTCAGAGTTACTCTTTAATGAGATTATGCCGCGTGGACCAGGCATTGTAAGTATAAGAGACGTGTAGTGTGGTATTGCGTTAAAGCGGGCGAAAGCTTTGCGTCCCAGTAGTGCTTGATGGCCACTGTAAAATGGGGCACTACGAAGAGTGAGCTTTTCGCGACGGACGTTGTCGGATGAACCGAACACAACCTCTAGTGGTACAGAGCCCGTATAATTGGCTTAAAGGCCTGGCGTCACTCCTTTGAAGGAAGTGCTGCTATGGCGAATTTTGGTAGGGTCTATCCCCATTCTGCGGACGTTGTCCTGGTAGGGCAGGTGCCGCATTGTGTTTTCATGTTATCACATGGAGTGAATTCACTGTTTTGACTTCTAATGGGAAAGTCTTCTGTTTTCCGGCATGCTGCTTGTGGGGTTCGTCGTCTTCGCTTGGTGTGTCGAGCCCCTTGCGTTCGGCATTAAGTCGGTCGGACTGCTTGAAGACCCAACAATCTCTGTGGGTATGGTTTGCAGGCTTCCCGGAGGTACTATGTATCTGACATAGCCTATCCAGAATTTTGTTTAGGTTGGATAGCTCGTCACTGTTGTCCTTGAGGGGCAGTGTTTTGTTATTCGGCCGCGAGCTTTTGAATCCGGCATTGACCGCCATGCTATTTGGGCCGTTTTCCTTATTCCGGCGCTGATCTTTTCTGCGTCGTGATTTTCCATTTCCATCCCTGACTTCGGATGTACTCGGGTCACTGGTGCTACATCTAGCCAGCCAGCTGTCCTCCCCTGCGCAAAAGCGGGTCATGAGGCTTGTTAGTGCGGCCATTGTTCTTGGTTTTTCCTGGCCGAGGTGTCTGGCGAGCCATTCGTCTCGGACGTTGTGCTTAAAGGCTGCTAAGGCTTCGGCGTCCGGACAGTCGACTATTTGGTTCTTTTTGGTGAGGAAGCTGTTCCAGAATTTGCGTGCTGACTCTACGGGCTGTTGAGTTATGTGACTTAAATCGTCTGCATCCGGAGGACGGACATAGGTCCCTTGAAAATTTGCTCGAAACGCATCCTCGAGCTCTTCCCAACTTCCAATGGTATTTTCTGGGAGGCTTTTGAGCCAATGCCGAGCTGGCCCTTTGAGCTTGAGGGGTAGATATTTTATGGCGTGGCGATCTTCTCCTCTAGCCATGTGTATGTGTAGGATATAATCCTCAATCCAGACTCCGGGGTCTGTTGTTCCGTCATATGCCTCTATGTTTACGGGTTTGATTCCCGCTGGAAATTCATGATCCAGTACCTCGTCGGCGAAACATAGTGGGTGTGCGGCGCCCCTGTATTTGGGTGTGCTGTTGTCTTCAAACGCTCGGCGGGTTGTGTTGTTTCCTGAAGTCTTCTTTTTTGACCCATAGATAGACCTGACCGGGTCATCTTTTTTCCGAGGATCTTTATGCTGATTGTGTGCCGGCTTGTGTGCGGAGCCCCTTGTTGCTCCTAGCCTATTATCTGGTCGTCTATCCGGCCAGGCGGCATCTTTCTTTTTTGACTGTGGGGGCTCTAAGGCCTCCTCGTCGAATTCGGGCAACAGCTTGCGCTTCGGGTAGCTCTTGTCTGGCGACTAGCGTCGTAATTATCTGCAGTATCGAGTACTTTGCTCCTTCTCATTCGGAGTGTGTCTTCTGCTGTTTTGAGCTTCCGCTTTTGCTTCTTCAAACTTCTTGCAGTAGCGACGAGCCTTTTATGAAGGCTCTTATGCTCTGGTGATGTGTTTGGCGTGAGATCGTCTAGGCTCTTGTTTTCGCCGGGGATGGGTTGCTAGTCCGGTTCACCGTATTCGGATGATTGCTTGGTGGCATGTGCGCCATCCACTGCTTCGCCCTGCTCTAGGGCCGGGTCCGTATGGGTGCGTTTTTATCGATGCGGGACTTCGGGCGGCGCTTGTGTCGCCGTTTTGGTTGCTTGTTGGGGGAGTTCTCCTTCGCCACATCCCGTTGTTCCTCATTATCGCTTCCTGTTGGTATATCGACCATACATACGTTGTGAGTTGGGGTGGCTTTCAAGTGTCCGATAGGCGCTGGTTTTTGTTTGTCTCCGGCATCGTCGTCCATACCGTCGATGTCTTCGGAGTCATACTCTAGCATGTCGGTTAGGTCGTCGACAGTGGCTACAAAGTGGGTGGTGGGTGGGCTTTGAATTTCTTCGTCGTTCGCATCCCGACCGTCCTGACCGCAGTCCGGCCAGGGCTCTCCTGATAATGAGAGATACCTTAGCGAACTCAGGATGTCGCCAAAAGGTGAGTGTTGAAAGATGTCCGAGGCAGTAAACTCCATGCTCGGCGCCCAACCGGATTCGATTGGAGGGGGCGCGGGGGTTCGGAGTCCGGCAAGGAGTCCGGCACCTCGGAGTCACGAGCTTCATGAGGGACAAGATCAGTGTTCGGCTCTAACGCCGTAGAGGTTGCAGCCCTCGAGGCGGTGTCTAGCCATCCGTCCTCGATCTGCGCAGCCGGCTCCGAATTGAAGATCGGAGCGGGCTCGAGTGCGGCCTCCAGGGTACTGTCCGGCTGCAGAGCTAGATCATGCCCGTCGTGACAGTGCGGTGCGCTTGGATGTGGCTCGAATCCATCGAAGATCAAGTCCCCGCGGATGTCAGCCGTGAAGTTCAGACTTCCAAATCTGACCTGACAGCCAGGGGCATAACTTTCGATCTGCTCTAGATGGCCAAGCGAATTGGCCCGCAGTGCAGAGCCGCCGAATATGAAGATCTGCCCGGGGAGGAAGGTCTCACCCTGGACTGCGTCGTTGATGATGATCGAAGAAGCCATCAAGCCTATCGGCGACGACACAGAGGAACTCTCAATGAAAGCACCAATGTCGGTGTCAAAACCGGCGGATCTCAGGTAGGGGGTCCCGAACTGTGCGTCTAGGCGGATGGTAACAGGAGACAAGGGACACGATGTTTTACCCAGGTTCGAGCCCTCTTGATGGAGGTAAAACCCTACGTCCTGCTTGATTAATATTGATGATGTGTGTTACAAGAGTAGATCTACCACGAGATCAAGGAGGCTAAACCCTAGAAGCTAGCCTATGGTATGATTGTTGTTCTCCTCTACGGACTAAAGCCATCCGGTTTATAGACACTCGAGAGGGCTAGGGTTACACAGAGTCGGTTACAATGGTAGGAGATCTACATATCCGTATCGCCAAGCTTGCCTTCCACGCCAAGGGAAGTCCCATCCGGACACGGGACGAAGTCATCAATCTTGTATCTTCATAGTCTTGGAGTCCGGCCGATGATGATAGTCCGGCTATCCGGACACCCCCTAGTCCAGGACTCCCTCAATTATGTTAGTAGGCAATTGAAAAATAATGCTTATATGATTGGATGCTTGAGTAATTATATGGATAGAGTTAAAGGTGAACTTAAACTCACTAGTAAACATGTCTCTATGGTTGCCACTCAAGCTGAACAAGTACTTAAGGCTCAGAATGATTTGCTTGATGAACTAAATAATAAACATGACTTTGCTGTTAGAGTGGATACTAGAACTGGTAAAATGACTCAGGAACCTTTGTATCCTGAAGGCCACCCTAAGAGAATTGAACAAGATTCTCAGAATAATAATCTAGATGCTCCTTCTTCTAAGAAGAAGAAAAATAAAAGGACAGTACTTTGCATGCTTCTAGTGAACCTAATGTAGAAACACCTAAGGATCCTAATGATACTTCTATCTCTAATGCTGAAACACAATTCGGAGATGAACATGAACCTGATGATAATGATAATAATGATGTTCATGTTGATGTTCAACCTAGTAATAACAATGATATAGAAATTGAAACTGCTGTTGGTCTTGATAACCCAGAATCAAGAAACCAACGTTATGATAAGAGAGATTTTGTTGCTAGGAAACATGGTAGGGAAAGAGAACCATGGGTTCAGAAACCCATGCCCTTTCCTCCTAAACCATCCAAGACAAAGGATGATGAGGACTTTGAGTATTTTTCTGAAATGATTAGACCTATTTTCTTACGCATGCGCTTAACCAGTATGCTTAAAACAAACCCTTATGTTAATATATGAAAGATATCATCACTAATAAGAGGAAAATACCTGAAGCTGAAACCTCCACCATGCTTGCCAATTATACCTTTAAGGGTGGAATACCTAAGAAACTTGGTGATCCCGGAGTACCCACTATACCATGCTCCATCAAAAGAAATTATGTTAAAACCGCTTTATGTGATTTAGGAGCCGGTGTCAGTGTTATGCCTCTTTCCTTGTACCGTAGACTTGAATTAAGTAAGTTGACACCCACTGAGATATCTTTGCAAATGGCTGATAAATCAACTTCTATACCGGTCGGCATTTGTGAGGACGTGCCTGTTGTTGTTGCGAATGTTACTATCTTAACAGACTTTGTCATTCTTGATATTCCTGAGGACGATAGTATGTCGATTATCCTCGGTAGACCCTTTTTAAATACTGCAGGTGCTGTTATTGATTGCAACAAAGGCAATGTCACCTTTAATGTTAATGGAAATGAGCATACGATACATTTTCCGAGGAAACAACCTCAAGTTCACAGCATAAATTCTATTGGGAAAATTCCATCAATTATTATTGGAGGTTTTGAATTTCCTCTCCCTACTGTCAAGAAA
The DNA here is from genome assembly GCF_018294505.1 of Triticum aestivum. Classification (NCBI taxonomy): domain Eukaryota; kingdom Viridiplantae; phylum Streptophyta; class Magnoliopsida; order Poales; family Poaceae; genus Triticum; species Triticum aestivum. The sequence continues at coordinate 648,344,625 of NC_057795.1, read as the reverse complement.
AAGTATGATATTCTTATTGTTGGGGATGTTCATATCCCCATTGAGGTAACCTAGTGTCACTTCGAAATCTCTCCGGTTCCGTGTTATTCGGAATGAGTTTGTTAACAAGACTTGATCAACCTTGTTAGTGGATTCCTTTCAATGATCATGAGATGGATGAAACTAGAAGGCACAACCTTCTGTACCCTATTTTTACTTTCTACTACTTAGAATAAATAAAAGTAGAAATAAAATATTTTATCTGTTTTCTGATTTAGCCGTGCAATAATAAAAAAATATCCCGAAAATAAAAGTGCTCCAAATGCCCTGCAAATTTAGTATTATTTTTATGGAATATTTGTGGATTTTAGGCACTGAAAACACTGCAGGGGGGGTCTGCCACCTAGCCACGAGGGTGGAGGGCGCGCCCACTCCCCCTGGGCGCGCCCCCTATCTCGTGGGCCGCTGGTGGACCCCCTCCACTTATGCCAGCACCCACACACTCCATTTTCTTCCAAAAAAATCCCCATCCAGCTCAAGCACAAGTTCTAGCTCATTTTCCTGCGATTTTTGATCTCCTTGCTCAAAGCTCCATTCACAAAACTGCTTTGGGAGATTGTTGCTTGGTATGTGACTCCTCCATTGGTCCAATTATTTTTTGTTCTAGTGCTTTATTCATTACAAACTTTTGCTGCATAGGTGACCCTGTTCTTGAGCTTGCATGTCAAATTTATGAGGTCGCAAGTAATTCTAATGCATGATATAGGCTCTAGGCACTTGTAGGAGTAGTTGCTACCTATATTGTTTAGTTTTATTCACTTTTATTTTGAAGTTACGAAAATTTCAGAAATTTTTCAGAAAAAGAATTATGTCTAGGAGAATGTACCAAGGTGGTTCCTCAGTAAAGAAAGGACCCAAGATCTCTATACGTGAGCAAGACGATGAACTACCGAGGGATGCAGAAGTACGAGCTTGTGAGTGGCCATCAGAAGAGTTTATGGTAAATGCAGGCATTAAGGATGAATTTGATACATATGTGCGTAATGCCGATCTTGAGGACTTCATGCAAGATAAGTGTCCTCAGTACTACTATCTAACTGATTCGTTCGTGAGAAGGTTTAAATTTTCATCTTCGCGTAATTCTCAAAGTGTCCTGTTTGATATTTATGATCAATCTTATACCATGGACTTAGAAGATTTTACAACTGCTTGCAAACTTCCGCAGTGGGGCAATGTTAATGATCCCCACAAATCTGAATTTAGAGACTTTCTTGCTAGTATTACTGCGGGAGAATCTAGAGATATAGCACAAGCTACCATAGGGAGCATTCATTTTTCTGCTATACATTATTTTGCTCTCTTCATTGGTAGATGCATTGGTAAAGATGAAGCATGTCATATGTGTGTCCCTGATCTTTGTGTCCTCAAGGGTGCTGTGTTAGGTTATAAAGATTATAACTTGGGGGCAATAGTTGCACGTAGGTTGCATAAAAATGGTAGAACTAGAGATTTATTTGGAGGAATTTATGCGATCCATGTGGCAAATTATCTTGGTATAGCCCCACGAGAGGGGGATATGATGTTACCTCCTGCTTATTTAGATTATGACGCTATGGTACAACATCATTTTCTTAAGAGGAATGAACAATTCCTCCAGCATCGACTAATCTCTGACAGACATAGCGTTGTCCATGTTACTCTTCCTGCTCCTTTCCTTTTTGATTACCAGACAAAAGGAAGATATGTTGTTACTAGGGAGGAAGCAGCTGAACACGAGGGGAGAGCGGAGGCGGCTCGCCAACATGCCGCAGCTCAGGAGGCATTTGCTGCTGCATCTCAGTACGACCCCAGTTACAACTATGGATATCAGCCAGGCTACCCTTGGCATTAGACCAACTTAGGCCAAAAGCCTAAGCTTGGGGGAGTACATATTTCTCACCGACTTTACATTCATGTTCACACACTATTCTATCGTCGGTGCTCATACTCTTTCATTGTATTATCCATGTTAGTTTAATTTTCTTTTTCTACCTTTCTTCTTGTTTGTTTGATAAACCTTAAGAAAAACAAAATAAAATTTAGTTAGTTTAATTTCCATGCTTGTAGTAGAAATTAAAATGAAAACCCAAAAAGATTTCTCGTTCTTTTTTTACTTGTTGGGAGCTTTCCCATGTAAATAGTTTTATTTTCTTTGCTTTGGGGGGTTGAGACTCGAGAGTAGAAGACCATATTGAAAATGTTTAGTGGCTCTCATATGCATGATTGTTTATTTAACTTAGAGCCCACATTACTTTATCTTCTCTCTTGAGTTGAATGCTTGCAGATTCCAGCTTAGTCCAATGCACGTGCACTATTATTATTATACACATCGTTCGGTCGTGCAAGTGAAAGGCAATAATGACGATATATGATGGACTGATTGAGATGAGAGAAGCTGGTATGAACTCGACCTCTCTTGTTTTTGTAAATATGATGAGTTCATCGTTCCTGATTCAGCTTATTATGAAGTAAACATATTTGCAATGACATTTAGAGATTATAGTTGCTTGTGCCATGCTTGATTAGCTATGAGTTATAATGGTTTACCTTGTGTGCCAACATGCTATTAGAATGATTATGATGTGGTATGATGGGATGGTATCCTCCTTTGAATGAATTGAGTGACTCGACTTGGCACATGTTCACGCATGTAGTTGAAACAAATCAACATAGCCTTCATGATATTTATGTTCATGGTGGATTATATCCTACTCATGCTTGTACTCGGTGTGAATTAATTTTAATGCATGTTTATGACTGTTGTCGCTCTCTCAGTTGGTCGCTTCCCAGTCTTTTGCTAGCCTTCACATGTACAAAGCGGGAATGCTGCTTGTGCATCCAAACTCCTTAAACCCCAAAGTTACTCCATATGAGTCCACCATACCTTCCTATATGCGGTATCTACCTGCCGTTCCAAGTAAATTTGTATGTGCCAAACTCCAAATCTTCAAATTAAATTCTATTTTGTATGCTCAAGCAGCTCATGTTTCAACTAGGGCTGCCTATATCTTCCATGCTAGGTGGGTTATTCTCAAGAGGAGTGGACTCCGCTCCTCATGACCGAGAAAGGGCCGGTAACCGGGATGCCCAGTCCCATGATCCAAAAAGATCAAAGCAAATCAATATAATTAAACAAAACTCCCCCAGGGCTGTTGTTAGTTGGAGGCACTCGTTGTTTTGAGCAAGCCATGGATTAATGCTTGTTGGTGGTGGGGGAGTATAAACTTTTACCATTCTGTTTGGGAACTGCCTATAATGCATGTAGTATGGAAGATACAACCATCTCATAGTTGCTGCGTTGACAGTGAAAGAATGCCGCTCAAAATGTTATTCAATCTCTATTTTAAAATCGAGCTCTGGCACCTCTACAAATCCCTGCTTCCCTCTGTGAAGGGCCTATCTATTTACTTTTATGTTGAGTCATCACCTTCTTATTAAAAAGCACCCGCTGGAGAGCACACTATTATTTGCATGTATTACTATTGGTTTATATTGGGTATGACTTGACTGGATCTCTTTTACCATGAATTACAATGTTTAGTCAGTCCTTGATCTTTAAAGGTGCTATGCATTTATGTTTTGCGGTCTCAGAAAGGGCTAGCGAGATACCATTTTGTTATATCATGTTACGATTGTTTTGAGAAAGTGTTGTCATCCGAGTTTTATTATTATGGCTCGCTAGCTGATTATGCCATTGATATGAGTAATTGTGAGACCGAGGTGCTATTGTGAGTATGGTTAGTTCATAATATTTGCTGAAACCTGAATGCCGACTTTGCATGTTTAGAACAACAAGAGCAAATAGAGTTTGTAAAAGTTTTTCTTTATCACTTTCAGTTTATCAACTGAATTGCTTGAGGATAAGCAAAGGTTTAAGCTTGGGGCAGTAGATACGTCTCCAACGTATCTACTTTTCCAAACACTTTTGCCCTTGTTTTGGACTCTAACTTGCATGATTTAAATGAAACTAACCCGGACTGACGTTGTTTTCAGCAGAACTGCCATGATGTTGTTTTATGTGTAGAAAACAAAAGTTCTCAGAATGACCTGTAAATCCACGGAGGCAAGTTTTGGAAAATATAAAAAATACTGGCGAAAGAATCAAGACCAGGGGGCCCACACCCTGTCCACGAGGGTGGGGGGTGCACCCAGCCCCTCTGGGCGTGCCCCTGTCTCATAGGCCCCCTGGTGCTCCGCCGACCTCAACTCCAACTCCATATATTCCGTCTCGCAGAGAAAAAAACCAGAGAGGAAGCTTCATCGCATTTTACGATACGGAGCCACCGCCAAGCCCTAATCTCTCCCGGGAGGGCTGATCTGGAGTCCGTTCGGGGCTCCGGAGAGGGGGATTCGTCGCCATCATCATCATCAACCATCCTCCATCACCAATTTCATGATGCTCACTGCCGTGCGTGAGTAATTCCATCGTAGGCTTGCTAGACGGTGATGGGTTGGATGATATTTACCATGTAATCAAGTTAGTTTTGTTAGAGTTTGAACCCTAGTATCCACTATGTTCTGAGATTGATGTTGTTATGACTTTGCTATGCTTAATGCTTGTCACTAGGGCCCGAGTGCCATGATTTCAGATCTGAACCTATTATGTTTTCCAAAATATATGTGTGTTCTTGATCCTATCTTGCAAGTCTATAGTCACCTATTATGTGTTATGATCCAACAACCCCGAAGTGACAATAATCGGGATACTTCTCGGTGTTGACCGTAGTTTGAGGAGTTCATGTATTCACTATGTGTTAATGCTTTGGTCCGGTTCTCTATTAAAAGGAGGCCTTAATATCCCTTAGTTTCCGCTAGGACCTCGCTGCCACGGGAGGGTAGGACAAAAGATGTCATGTAAGTTCTTTTCCATAAGCACGTATGACTATATTCAGAATACATGTCTACATTACATTGATGAATTGGAGCTAGTTCTGTGTCACCCTATGTTATAGCTATTACATGAGAAATCGCATCCGACATAATTATCCATTACTGATCCAATGCCTACGAGCTTTTCACATCTTGTGCTTCACTTATTTACCTTTCTGTTGCTACTGTTACAATTACTACAAAACTATTATCTTTACTTTTGCCACTGTTACCATTACTATCATACTACTTTGCTACTAAATACTTTGCTGCAGATACTAAGTTATCCAGGTGTGGTTGAATTGACAACTCAACTGCTAATACTTAAGAATATTCTTTGGCTCCCCTTGTGTCGAATCAATAAATTTGGGTTGAATACTCTACCCTCGAAAGCTGTTGCGATCCCCTACACTTGTGGGTTATCAAAATGTATTGTGGATTTTTAAAATTGTGCTAATCTCCAACCTCAACTTGAAGAACTTAAAAATTGCTACCTTTACTTGTTGAGGGTCTAATCACCCCCCCTCTAGACACCTCTTCTCGATCCTTTCAATTGGTATCAGAGCATTGGTCTCCATTGCTTTGGTTTAATCACCATTGGATGAAAATGGATGAGTCTATGATTGGGAGTATTAGACGTAGAGTGCCTATGCTTGATGGAGAGTTCTATAATGCTTGGAAAAATGAGATTCTTGAGATTTTCAATGAATATCAATTGAACAAGTACATTACTAGCACTTGTGCGCACCTTATTGATCCATTGCATCCTACCCCCGATGATTCTCTTGACATGATTCGCAATCTTAAAACTATCAATCTTATCACTAGAGGGTTGCCTAGAAATTTGATTTCGTGCTTGCCAACTCTTGAATGTGCTTACACCATATGGAGATATCTTGAGGAGTGTTTTCCAGACTATTCCTTGAAAATTTTAGATGAGATTCTTCACAAGTCCATTGCTTTAAATAAGATGAATCCTAATGATCCTAAGTTTGGTGATTGTCTATTTGAGTTTCGTGATCTTATGCGTGCCAAAGGAGATGTTGGGATCATTAGTAAGATCATCTCTGAAGTCATTAGAATTCATAAAGACGCACATTGTCATGATCATAAATCTAATGAATCACTCTCTCTAGGTGAAAATCAATCACAAGACAATGTTGAACATGGATACTATGATGAGGATGATGACAGTGACTTTGATCTCGATGAGTCTATGAGACACTTTGGTCTTATGGCAAATCTTCGCGGCTACATGGCTGGAGGAAAGGAATTGGTTCTTGATAGTGGATGTACCGATCACATGACCGGAGACAAGGATATATTTCGTGAGCTTGCTGAAAACGACGGCCCTCGAAAGTATGGCACTTTTGGTGATAACTCAGGGTAAGGTGGTTGGCCTTGGTAAGGTGGCCGCATCACATGACAACTCCATACAAAATGTTATGCTCATTGAATCTCTTGGCTATAATATACTAGTTGTATCTAGACTAGCCGATTTTGGTTTCAATGTCCTATTTACTGAAGTAGATTGCCAAGTGTTTCGAAGAGATAATCATAATATGGTATTTACCGGTATACGTAGAGCTGATCTATACATTGTTGATTGCACTAAAAAAGCTCAACCTAGAACTTGCTGGATTGCTAAATCTTTCTAAAGATTGGTTGTGGCATATACAGTTAGGTCAAGTGGGCATGTGAAATCTTGATAAGCTTATTAAAGGTGATCATATCCTTGGTGTTAAAGATGTTATATTTGACAAGGATAGACTTTGCAGTGCTTGCCAAGCAGGACAACAAGTTGGAGGAAGTCATCCCGTGAAGAACATCATGACCACGAGAAGACCACTCGAGCTACTTCACATGGACCTTTTTGGTCCCAACACCTACAAGAGTCTCAGTGGTAACTCGTACAGATTGGTCATTGTTGATGATTTTTCAGGATTTACGTGGGTGTTCTTTCTTGATGATAAACCGCAGTTTCAAAAGATCTTCAATAACTTTGGTAGGAAGGCCCAAAATCAATTTGAAGTGAAGATCAAGAAGGTTCGCAGCGACAACAGAACAGAGTTCAAGAACACCAATGTGGACACCTTTCTTGATGAAGAAGGGATTTCACATGAGTTCACGGCTACTTACATGCCTCAACACAATGGAGTTGTTGAGAGGAAGAACCATTCTCTTATTGATATGGCGAGAACGATGCTTGATGAGTACAAGACGCCAAAACACTTTTGGGCGGAAGCGGTTGAGACAGCTTGTCATGCAACCAATCATCTATATCTTCACAAGCTACTCGGCAAGACGGCATACGAGCTTCTCACCGGTAACAAACCCCAAGTTGGATACTTTCGAGTATTCGGCTCAAAGTTTTATATTCTTGATAAGCATCTTTGTTCGAAATTTGCTCCTAAATCTCATGAAGGGTTCCTACTCGGTTATGGCTCAAACTCTCAAACTCACCGTGTCTACAACAATTTCACCCAAAAGGTTGAAGAGACGGTAGATGTGAAGTTTGATGAATCTAACGGCTCACAAGTAGAGAAATTGCCAATTGATGTAGGTGACAAAGACCCTTCGAAAGCAATACAAGACTTGTCTATTGGCAAGAATCTCCCAACGGAGGTGAAGGAGAGTACCTCTTCCGTCCAAGTGGAAGCCTCAACTTCACGCCAAGGTGAACCACAAGTTGACTTTGAGGCATCCACAAGTGGAACACATCAAGATGATGGAAACGAGGATGTACAACAAGATGAACCTCATCGACCTCCTTCTCCACCTCCACAAGAGAACAACAACACCAACGACAATGAAGAAAGACAAGAGTAAGAACAAGACAATGACGAGGATGTTCCACCCCTACCCAAACAAAAGCTTTCACGAGTTCGAGCAAGAGTCTCAAGAGATCATCCCGTCGAACAAATCTTCGATGATATTCAAACAGGGAGAATTACTCGCTCTAAAACTTGTTTGACTAACTTTTGTGAACATTACTCATTCATTTCTAGTATTGAACCTATGAAGGTTGAAGATGCTCTTGACGATCCAGATTGGGTGAACGCCATGCATGAAGAGCTACACAATTTTGAGAGGAATCAAATATGGACATTGGTTGAAAATCCCGATAAGAAGCACAATGTCATTGGAACCAAATGGGTGTTTCGGAATAAGCAAGATGAAGATGGACAAGTTGTATGCAACAAGGCTCGTCTCGTTGCTCAAGGCTACACTCTAGTCAAAGGTATGGACTATGGAGAGACATATGCCCCTGTTGCTAGACTTGAATCCATTCACATCTTACTTGCTTATGCCAATCACCATGATATCACATTATATCAAATGGACATTAAAAGTGCTTTTCTAAATGGTGAAATTGAGGAGGAAGTATATGTTAAACAACCTCCCGGCTTTGTTAATCTCAATAAATACGATCATGTTTACAAACTTCATAAAGCTCTTTATGGTCTTAAACAAGCTCCTAGAGCGTGGTATAAATGCTTGACTAAGTTCCTTATTTAAAAAGGCTTTGAGATTGGAAAAATTGATTCTACACTTTTTACTAAAAGGGTTAATGATGAATTGTTTGTGTGTCCAATTTATGTGGATGATATCATATTTGGCTCGACTAACCCTCATTTTAGTGAAAAGTTTGGAAGGCTAATGTCGAAGAATTTTGAGATGTCTATGATGAGTGAACTCAAGTTCTTTCTTGGTTTCTAAATCAAGCAAACTAAGGAGGGTACCTTTGTTTCCCAAACAAAGTACACCAAGGACTTATTCAAAAAGTTCAAAATGCAAGAAAGCAAAGGTATGAAAACACCCATGCCTACTAGTGGACATCTTGACTTGACTAAGGATGGTGAACCGGTTGACCAAAAGGTTTACTGCTCTATGATTGGTTCATTGTTATATCTATGTGCCTCCCGTCCCGATATTATGCTAAGTGTGTGCATGTGTGCACGATATCAAGCGGCCCTCAAAGAATGTCATCTTAAGGCTGTGAAAAGGATAGTGAGATACTTAATTCATACACCAAACTTTGGCATTTGGTACCCTAAGAGGTATTCTTTTGATCTTGTTGGCTACTCCGATTCAGACTATGCCGGTGACAAGGTTGATAGATAGTCCACTTCGGGAACTTGTCAATTTCTTGGTAGATCTCTGTGTCTTGGTCCTCCAAGAAACAAAACTCGGTATCCTTATCTACCACCGAAGCAGAATACATTGCCGCTGGTTCATGTTGTGCTCAATTACTTTGGATGACCCAAACTCTTAAAGGTTATGGGATACATGTGAAACATGTTCCATTGCTTTGTGATAATGAAAGTGCTATTGAGATTGCTCACAATCCCGTGCAACATTCTTGAACTAAGCATATTGAAGTTCATCATCATTTCATTCGAGATCATGTTGCTAAAGGAGACATCATCTTAAGCATGTTCGTACCAAAAAGCAATTGGTGGATATATTCACCAAACCGCTTGATGATAAAGTATTTTGCCGTTTGAGGGGTGAATTGAACATCATTGACGCCTCAAACTTGGAGTAGAAACTCCATTTGGATGCATGCAAGGCATGAGCCATTCTATGACCAATCCTTGATATTTCCCTTATGATGATGATCATATGTCTTGGATCTATACTTGTACCCTTTGCATGTTATCTAACCCTTGTAGGTACTTGGATAAGCCCAATTCTATGAGATTGCAACTCACTCACATCCTAAGCAATCTCTGCATCACCAAGTCTCTACAATATGGTGGTTGAAGACAAGGAAGCATGAATCCTTTCAACATATCCTTTGTCACATTCCCTATATGAAAGTTCATTTGATATAAAATTTCATGATTGTCTTTTTGGATACACAAGTGCTCTTCCTTGAAAAAACTAACCCATGTAGGTAGATGAACTCAAACTACAAGCAGTGCTCCCAACTCTTGATGAACTACATCAACCTTGAGCATCCTACACAAGTTCAACTGCATGATCAAGATGAACACCATCACCAAGGTATGTTATTCCATCTTAGAGAAGCTTTACCCCAAGTCATGGGTCAAAGCAGCTCAACAAGATGTGAATACATCAAAGTGTTTAAACGAAAAATGGCAACCCCATTTTGAGCTTAAACGATGAGTATGACCTATGATCAAGTGACTTCACTTGACTCCTAAGTCAATATACTCTAACATAGGTGACTTTGTTGCCGACCAATTCTAGATGAAGTTCTTTAGTGTTTCTTTGAGCTCTTGCATTTGACTCTTGCATGCTTGTTCCTCTTTTAAAAAAAACTTCATCTAGATTTAATTTCATTCTTTTTACATTCCCTGCTTCTAATTCTTTGCAAATCCTTTAGTTAATTCCCTGCAAATCTTTATGAGATCTTATTTTCCAAGTGAGTTGAGATGACAATTTTTTTCCTCTGTATTGAACTCTGCCTCACCGATTTCTGCCTATCGGCTAGTCCAAACTGTTCATCGGAACAACCGACAAGGACTAACTCGGTCTGACCGAGATGCATCATCTCTGACACTGCCAACTCGGTGTCACCGATGTAAAAGATTCGGCGTTCCGATTTCACTACTAAGAAAACATTTTGCCATTGCAATTGTCATTTCTTTTCCAGCTCCACTCGATGATTCTTATCCTCTACTCGCATCTGAAACTACATGCTGCTTTGTCATGTGTCTCAAGGACCAAACCTGTTTGACTCGTGCTCCAGAAGATCCCTTCTTGGAAATTGATGTCAAAGCGGGAGAGAGAGCACATCAAAGCTTATCACATAAGAAAGAAAGCATACTTTAAGCTTCTCCATATGCCTATTATCCATAGAGGAGAGAAGTCACATGTCTTTAAGAAGGGAAAGACATGTTAGTAGATCTTTATTTGTGTCTTTGCTCTGATTTTCTATTACCCTATCTTCTCCCATTATCCAATATCAGATTCAGGGGGTGAAAGAGTTCATATCTAAGGGAAGAAAATCTTTGGAATTCATTGCATATCTTTATTCCTTGGGGACATGTCTATATCCAAATAGAGTACTAAGTACTCACTCACTACATGTCATCCCAATCTTGGTACTCTTGTGGTTTCTTGTTCTTGCTCTGATTAGTAGATGTTCTTGTGTTATCTAACCCTATTTTCTCAGGTTCATCTCTTCCAAAGTCAGCTCAAGACCACAAGGTAAGTATATGCATCACACTCATGTGCACCATAATCTCTTGTTGATGTACATATTGTTTGCAAGGACTCATGAACAGGAAGGTACATCTTCTGTATTTACATCTTTTGCTCTGATGCATATAGCCAAGATACATGTAGCTCATTGCTTGCTCTGACATGCTTATGCATTCACATGCTTTCATAGCCTATCTTCACATGATTGCATACATGTAGGGGGAGCCAATGCATGTTACATTCTTTACAAAGCTTTACTTGTTACTCTTCATATATTTATATAAAGGTTTGATGTATGTTATCATCAATTACCAAAGGGGGGAGATTGAAAGCACAAGTGCTCCCTGAGGGATTTTGGTAATTAATGTCAACATATCTCTTATTGGACTAATGTTTTTATCTAGTATATTTTAGATGAGTTCAACACTGGAGTGGTAGGACAAGAGGATGTGGAACCCCTTCAAAATGCTAAGGACACATATTGGCAAAAGCTTAAGACTCTTCATTTTCATTTTAGTGATCCAATATCACATTGAGTCCATAGGAAAAGCCAATACTATTAAAAGGTGATGATGTGTTGCTTAATGGTCTATTTGCTCAAAGTGCTTAGTGATATGCTCCAAAGCCCTCAAGCACTTCCTCAATTCCCAATATGTCCAAAACCTAAAGTCAAACTCGGCCCCACCGATTTGATTCCTCCGGCGCCACCGAGTTCATTGACATAGCCACTGCCAGAAACCCTAATCAGTTCGATCTCATCGATAGGATCTCGGTCTCACAGAGATGGCCTTGCAAACTCTCTATTACCTATTGCAATTATTTCGGTCTCAGTGAGATATGCAATCAGTCCCACCGAGTTTGCTTGACCAACTCTCTGTTTGCTTATTGCTGAAATCGGTCTCACCGAGTTCATGCAATCGGTCACACCGAGATGAGGTTTTGCCTTAACCATAGCACATCGGTCTCACCGAGTTGACCTTGTCAGTCCCACCGAAAATCCTAACGTTCACATTTTGAACCAGATCGGTCTGACCGAGTTTCACTATTCGGTCTCACCGAGTTTGGTAAATTGTGTGTAACGGCTAGATTTTGTGTGGAGGCTATATATACCCCTCCACCCTTTCTCCATTTATGAGAGAGCCATCAGAACGTGCCTACACTTCCACTACTCATTTTCTGAGAGAGAACCACCTACTCATGTGTTGAGACCAAGACGTTCCAATCCAACCACGAGAATCTTGATCTCTAGCCTTCCCCAAGTTGCTTTCCACTCAAATCATCTTTCCGCCATATCCAAATCCGTGAGAGAGAGTTGAGTGTTGGGGAGACTATCATTTGAAGCACAAGAGCAAGGAGTTCATATCAACACAACATCTATTACCTTTTGGAGAGTGGTGTCTCCTAGATTGATTAGGTGTCACTTGGGAGCCTCCGTCAAGATTGAGGAGTTGAACCAAGGAGTTTGTAAGGGCAAGGAGATCACCTACTTTGTGAATATCTACCCAAGTAAGGCAAGTCCTTCGTGGGCGATGGTCGTGGTGTGATAGACAAGGTTGCTTCTCCGGGGACTGGCGGTGTCAAAACCGGCGGATCTCGGGTAGGGGGTCCCGAACTGTGCGTCTAGGTGGATGGTAACAGGAGACAAGGGACACGATGTTTTTAGCCAGGTTCGGGCCCTCTCGATGGAGGTAAAACCCTACTCCTGCTTGATTAATATTGATGATATGGGTAGTACAAGAGTAGATCTACCATGAGATCGGAGTGGCTAAACCCTAGAATCTAGCCTATGGTATGATTGTTGTTCGTCCTACGGACTAAAACTCTCCGGTTTATATAGACACCGGAGAGGGCTAGGGTTACACAGAGTCGGTTACAATGGGAGGAGATCTTCATATCGTATCACCAAGCTTGCCTTCCACGCCATGGAAAGTCCCATCCGGACACGGGACGGAGTCTTCAATCTTGTATCTTCACAGTCCAGGAGTCCGGCCAAAGGTCATAGTCCGGCCATCCGGACACCCCCTAATCCAGGACTCCCTGAGTAGCCCTGAACCAGGCTTCAATGACGACGAGTCCGGCGAACAAGTTGTCTTCGGCATTGCAAGGTGGGTTCCTCCTCCGAATATTCCATAGAAGATGTTGAACACCAGGGTAGTGTCCGGCTGTGCAAAATAAGTTCCACATTCCACCGTAGAGAGAATAATATTTGCATCAATCAGATCTGCTGACGTATTCTGTGGCGTGACATCATGCCACAGCCAGGCTCTTTATTCATTTCATTGTTCCACCTCAGCGTGTTTAGCGAGGCGGTTTCCTTGGCACGTCTTGTCAAAGCAGAGATTGTGTCCCCTTATTCAGGGATTCTCATCAATACGGGTGTGGGTAACCCAACCGTGCCTTTGGTATGACTCCCTAATTGAAAGCGAGTCCCAAACGGTTACGGGGAGGGCTCTTGGTATTCAACTCCTTTATAAAGGGACCAAGGCTCGGCTCCCTTCTTTTCAATCCAATCGAATCCTCCCCTAGCTTCGAGTTCCAACACCCAAAGCTCTGGCTTTAGGTGCTTCGGACCTTCGACGATATCCGGCTCTGACCTTGAAGGCCGGTGGATGCCTTCCTCCGTTACGGAAGAAGATGTGCGAAAGCTGAGAGATGCCAGGTATCTAACCGGCGAAATCTCGCATAGGCTGCCTGCTCAAGGGCAGGCCATTCCTACTCCCCAGCCCGGTGAGAGCGTGGTGTTCACATCTCACTTCCTTCGGGGGCTAAGCTTTCCGATTGATCCCTTCGTGAGGGGGCTCATGTTTTATTACGGGCTGGAGTTCCACACTTAGCTCCGGAGTCCATCCTCCAAATATCATCATTCATTGTCGTGTGTGAGGCCTTCCTCCATATCACTCCTCACTCCAGATTGTGGCTAAAGACCTTCAAGGTGGAACCAAAGATGATCGAGGGGCAGCACGCTGAGTGCGGAGGAGCTGTAATAAGCAAGATGGCCAACGCTCCATGGCCCGAAGGCTCTTTTCAAGAGGAGATCGGCTTATGGCAACGGGGCTGGTTTTACATCACAGCCCCTAGGGGCACCACATGGGTGGCACCGCCTACCTTTCGCTCGGGTCCCCCACCACGGCTGGCATCATGGGTTAATGAAGGACTTATCTGGGGGCCGTCGAAAGACGTGCCCTTGCTGCAGGGCCGTATTCGAGATCTCCTAGAAAGAGATATCAATCTGACCGTGGTGGCGCAAGTCATGATGATTCGCCGCACACTGCCCTGCAAACGTCGACCTCTCCGCCTGTGGGAATTCAATCCTGAGGGACCACGGGTTCTACAACACTTCATGGGGATGATGCCCATGGAGATGTACAAATTGTTCTTCGGATCATGAGCAAGGTGTCCGGATCTGTCCGAGGACGCTGGTCTGAGCTGCAACCGCCCAGACGCTAAAGTAAGTAGCTCCATATTTGCACATACCATCCATATTTTTATCAAATCTACCCTTTAGCAGAGTTGCCCTTTGAACAGGAGTGGATAGCAAAGGCTAAGCTTATCAGGTGTCCGGCCCCCTTGCCCGAGACCGTGCCGAATCCTATGCTGACCAGGATGCTGGAGGCTGCGCCATTGGCGGAGGAAAAAGGGGGGGACCAAGGAGCTACCGCCTCCATGAAGGAGGCCTTCAGGAAGGGAAGAATCGAAAATTCTCTCGACCAGGGAAAGAAAAGGACTGCCTCTAAAGACCCGAAGGTGATAACCTCAAAACGGGGAAAGAAATCTTCGTCAAAGGGTTCGACACCGGTGGACGCTTCAGCCGAATTGCCCCCTAAAGGGGATCCGCTCTCCCTCGAGGCGTAAGTGTGGGGAGGGGTTCCATAATGAATCACATTCATGTTTTATTCCTGAGGAAAATAACCGAAGCATTATCTTGCAGTTCGGATCTCAACCCTTCTCAGCAGAGCTCATCTTCAGGGGATCTTCGTCCAGAGATGATAGAGAGCGAAACGCCTCCCCTTGTTCCCCCGTCCTACGAGGCTGGCGACCCTGAGGTATCGTCCCGGAGGGCTTTTTCAAGTCCGGACCCTGAAAAAGGTCGTCAGACTAGTCCGGCACCCTCTTGCGCGCCGACGGAGGTGCTGAAGGATCTGCTTGGTAGGGCGTCCATCTCAGAAGAACACCGTATGTTGATGGATACGGTGATTGGAAGGATTTCATCCGCAGAAAGCGGGTTGTACGAAGCTGCCAGGAGTTTACTAACAGGCTTTGAGGTATGTAAAAAGGTGTACCTTTTGGTGGAGCCGCATATTAAATGTGCCCTGTATGAATAGTAGCCCCTGAGACTCTGTGTGTCGTCATGAATGATGGCGCACAGAGGATCATAATCCCAGGTATAATATTTCGCTTATTCCATGAAGGTGGCGAGGCGCTCGGTGGCTAGCCGGACTGATGAATCTGCCGAACTAAAGCGGCAACTTGACGTAGCCGATGCCGACATCGCGCTTGTAAATAAGCGGCTAGACGAGGCTCAAGGTATGTTCAAAAGACACCCAGTAATAGGAGCTTGATGCTCGGGCCTTATATATATACTTGATGTAGATGGTGCTGCTGCCGTGGAGAACCTTCGGGCGGAACTTGCCCGAGCCAAGGAGCAAGCAAGGAAGAGTGATGCGGCTGCCGTTAAAGCAGCTGAAGAGCTAAGAGCCGAGCAGGCTGCTCACTGCCAGAGAAAGAAGGAAATAGCCGAGATGGCCATAAAATTGAAGGATGCTACCGACCGCTGTAAATTTCTTGAACAAGAAGATAGGGCGGCTCAGAAGGACCTTGAAAAGATCACTGCCGAAGCCAGGGATACTCGCTCTGCCATGAGAGTGATGAAGGAGGAGCTGCGTCAGGCCGGAGATATCACAGCTGGAAAGCCTTATATGCTGCGGATGAAGTTCGGAGACCCCAAGTATGCTCCATTAGACCGGCAGTGGAGTTCGGAAAATGCTTATCTGGATTTGGCCGCTAGTGCGGCGGACGCGACCGAACACTTCCGCAGCCGAGGTGACCATGAATTGGAAGAGCTTTTTTGGTTGCAGTACCACAATCCAGAATGCCCACTGTCAGTATCCGACCGTTTAGCCGCCTGGGCGGAGCTGAACAGATTATCCGGACTCGCCATGAAATTTGTTGCGAGTCGTCTATGGCCGGAGAAGCCGGAGCCGAAGAGCTATTTTGGCTTGGTGCAGCAATTTCTTGGTTTGGTGCCGCATGCTGATGCAATGAAGAGGTCGGCGTGCATAGAGGGCGCACAGATGGCTCTTGCCCGTGTCAAGACATACTGGGCAGATATGAAGGCCAGTATTGTTGCGTCCCAAGATTCGGACGAAAGCCGAGTACCTGCCAAGCACTATTTTGACGAAGTTCTTCCTGGCGCTCGGATAATAGAGTCGCAGTGCTCGAAGGATGCTGTGTTCGAATAGCTTATACTATTTTGTAAGACGGATTGTGTTTTTATGAAAAAAGCTTTTTTATACTTGTGCTTGCAAGAATCATGATACCTCCTGTGCGGCCGTTTAATGTATATACTTGTATGTAAATTGAAAGATGGCAGTCGTTGGCTTCAGCCCCCACGCATAGAATGCGGGGGTGTTCGCAAAAAGGCGTCTGTTCACACTTAATCCAACGTCTTGGTCCTATAAAGGAGGTGGTAGCGTGGCGAACTAGGCAAACGGACTATAATGCTTTATCACTTTCACTTAGCCATAGAAGTTTGACAGTGGGACTACTGAATAGCCCCTAGGGGCACCGCGCTCGCCCAAATTCAGGGCGCGAGTGTGCCTGACCGAGAAGCGGCCCTTCGTTAATGCGGGGGAATCCTAAAGATTCCGAAAGTCATCGAGTGGTTGACCAGTCTCTCGCTATATCATGACAGTCAGTTTTCGGCTTTCTCTACTGAGGTGCCCACTCGGCCGAAGCGGGGCACAATCGCAGTAGTTCTCCTGGTGCCGCGTTAGCCGATATAACGAAACGTAAGGCAGCAAAACACAGGAGCCGGGCAAACCCAACATTTGACCAAAGACATGATTCGGAGCTGGTGCATATAGGGCCAAACTCGCGACGCCGAACACTCCCTAAGGTGTTCGGTCTTTATAAAGACGGGCCGAAATAGAGCCCTTGGTAAAAAAAACCCTGGTGTCCAGGTATGTGCAAAAAATTCTGACATGGCCACATGCCAAGACGCCAGCCTCCTCCTCGGCTATAGAGAAAACCGGGGGATGTTATCAACAAGAGACAGTAAAAAAGGTTTACACAGGGTCTTAATCTGAAAAGAATCCTTGGAACGGGTCCCTGCTGCATGTCTGCGCATGTGTCTCCGTCGTGCCGTATCCTGGACGGGCGTAGCACGATGCTCGTCTGCGAAAGAGAGGAACTTAGTAAAAAATAAGCGTGCGAGAGATCTATATCGAAATAAACAAAATATAGTTGGAGCAAGAGTTGGGTCGTATTGTCTTCGGGCGTGAGCGCACGGAGCCCCTTGCACTAGGGTATGCGGTAATGTAAGCATGTTGACGTCGGACTCGTCGAGGCATGTCCGGGATAGTAGGGCAGGATTTGTGGGCGGCTGCCTAGGCAACTGCACCCCTGCCCGTACTTTGGGGGTCAATTTATGTTCCCTTGTAATGAGATGATGCCCTTTGGACCGGGCATTTTAAGTGTAAGGGATGCATAGTGCGGTATTGCGTTAAAGCGGGCGAAAGCTTCACGTCCCAGTAGCGCTTGATAGCGACTTACGAATGGGGCGATGTGGAATGTTAGCTTTTCGCTTCGGAAGTTGTCGGGTGATCCGAACGTGACTTCTAACGTAAGGGAACCCATACTTGGGGTATCCGAGCCGGGCGTTACTCCTTGAAAGGAAGTGTTGCCGAGGTGGATTGCGACTGGGTTTATCCCGAGTTTGCGGACTGTGTCCTGATACAACAGGTTCAAGTCGCTGCCGCCGTCCATAAGGACGTTCGTAAATTGGAGTCCGTTAATGATTGGATTTAAGACCAAGGCAGTCCAGCCTGCGTTCTGGTCTCCTTTAGAGTGATCCAGATGATCAAAGGTAATTGGTTGTAACAACCAGTGGGGTTTCTCCTTCGGGGCTGGCTGTACGGTGTGTGTAGTTGTAGGTGCTGTTCTATTCTTCCCCTTCGTCACATGAAGTAGATTGACTGTCTTGACTTCTTGTGGGAACTTCTTTTGTTCTCCGGTGATCTGCTCGTGGGGTGCATGGTCATCTTCGCTTGGTGTGTTGAGCCCCTTGTGTTCGGCGTTGAGCTTGCTGGACTGCTTAAAGACCCAACAATCTCTGTGGGTATGGTTTGCAGGTCTCCCCGGAGTGCTGTGGATTTGACATATTTTGTCCAAAATTTTGTTGAGGTTGGATAGCTCGTCCCTATCTTCTTTGGGGGGCATATTTTTCTGATTTGGCCGAGGACTTTTGAATCCGGCATTTACTGTCGTGCTCATCGGAGTTTTGTCCTTTATCCGGTATGGTTCATTGTTACGGCGCGGCTTCCCGTTCCCATCTCTGAGTTCGGACATATTCGGATCGCTGGTGTTGCTTCTTGCCAACCAGCTATCCTCTCCTGCACAGAAGCGGGTCATGAGGCTTGTTAACGCGGCCATTGTTCGTGGCTTTTCTTGGCCAAGGTGTCTGGCGAGCCATTCGTCTCGGATGCTATGTTTGAAAGCTGCTAGGGCCTCTGCATCCGGACAGTCGACTATCTGATTTTTTTTGATAAGGAATCTGTTCCAGAGCTTCCTCGCTGACTCTCCAGGCTGCTGAGTTATATGGCTCAGATCGTCTGCATCCTGGGGCCAGACATAGGTCCCTTGAAAATTTGCCCGGAAAGCATCCTCAAGCACTGCCCAACTTCCCATGGTGTTCTCGGGAAGGCTTTTAAGCCAATGTCGGGCTGTCCCTTTGAGCTTAAGGGGTAAGTATTTTATGGCGTGGAGGTCGTCTCCTCTGGCCATGTGTATGTGGAGGATGTAGTCCTCGATCCAGACTCCAGGTTCTGTTGTTCCGTCGTATGGTTCTATGTTCACTGGCTTGAATCCGGCTGGGAATTCATGATCCAGCACATCATCAGTAAAGCATAGGGGGTGTGCGACGCCCCTGTATTTAGGCGTGCCGCAATTTTCGGGTATTTTTTGCGTTGCATCACCCATTGGAGCTTGCTTTCTTGGCCTATAAATGGATCTGGTAAGGCCAATTTTCTGATGCGGATTCTTGGACGGATCGCGCGCTATATTGAGTGCGGCGTCTTTTGACGCGTGAGATTGATCATAGGGTCGTCTATCCGACCTTGTGGCGTCCTTGTTTTTTGACTGTGGGGGCTTTATGGCCTCTTCGTCAAATTCCGGTAGTAGTTTCCGTTTCGGATAGCTCTTTGTGTGGCGACTACTGCTGTACTTGTGTGCGGTATTGAGTACCTTGCCCCATCTGATCCTGAGTGCATCCTCCGCTGTCTTGAGCCTCCGCTTCTGCTTTTTCAAGCTACGTGCAGTGGCGACGAGCCTTTGGTGGAGGCTCTGATGTTCCAGCAGTTTGTCTGGTGTGAGGTCGTCCGGGCTATTATCCTTCCCAGGGATTGGTTGTTCGGATTGTCCGCCCTGCTTGGACGGATGCTCGACGGCATGTTCATCTTCCGTTGAGTCGCCCTGCTCTATGGCTGGGTTTTTGTCGAGGTGGGGCTTGGCCTTGCGCTTACGCCGCCACTTTGATTGTTTATCGGGGGAGCGATCTCTGGCCGCATCCTTTTGGTCCTCGTAGTCGTTTCTGTTGCGTGTGTTCACCATGTATACATCATATGATGAGGTGTTTTTCCAGAGCCCTATAGGCACTGGTTCTTGTTCGTCTCCTTCATCGGCGTCCATGATGTCGATGTTTTCGGAGTCGAAGTCGAGCATGTCGGTTAAATCGTCGACAGTGGCTACAAAGTGGGTGGTGGGTGGGCTACAAATTTCTTCGTCGTCCGCGTCCCAACCGTGTTGGCCGTAGTCTAGCCAGGTCTCTCATGACAAAGAGAGAGACTTTAACAAATTCAGGATGTTGCTGAAAGGTGAGTGCTGAAAGACATCCGCGGCGGTGAACTCCATGACCGGAGCCCAATCGGGCTTAACCGGGAGACGTGCGGGATTTACGGAGTCCGGATCGGAGTCCGGCACCTCGGAGTCACGGGGCTTGCGAGGGACTAGGCAGGTATCCGGCTCTATCACTGTAGAGATTGCAGTTTCCGGGGTGGCGTCTAACCGTCCGTCCCCGACTGGCATAGTGGGCTCCGAGCTAATGGTCAGAGCGGCCACCTGAGCGGCGCTCTGGGCGTTGTCCGATGACAGAGCTAAATCATGCCCATCATGACAGTGCGGCGCGCCCGGTTGTGGCTCAAATCCGTCGAAGATCAAGTCCCCGCAGATGTCGGACGTGTAGTTCAAGCTTCCAAACCTGACCTGATGGCCAGGGCGTAGCTCTCGATCTGCTCCAGATGGCCGAACGAGTCAGCCCGCAGTGCGAAGCCGCCGAATACGAAGATCTATCCGGGGAGAGAAGTCTCATCTCGGACCGCATCATGGTTGACGAGCGAAGAAGCCATCGGGCCTAAAAGGCGACGACACAGAGGAACTCTCAATGAAAGCACCAATGTTGGTGTCAAAACCGGCGGATCTCGGGTAGGGGGTCCCGAACTGTGCGTCTAGGCGGATGGTAATAGGAGACAAGGGACACGATGTTTTTACCCAGGTTCGGGCCCTCTCGATGGAGGTAAAACCCTACTCCTGCTTGATTAATATTGATGATATGGGTAGTACAAGAGTAGATCTACCACGAGATCAGAGTGACTAAACCCTAGAATCTAGCCTATGGTATGATTGTTGTTCGTCCTACGGACTAAAACTCTCCGGTTTATATAGACACCGGAGAGGACTAGGGTTACACAGAGTCGGTTACAACGGGAGGAGATCTTCGTATCATATCGCCAAGCTTGCCTTCCACGCCAAGGAAAGTCCCATTCGGACACGGGACGGAGTCTTCAATCTTGTATCTTCACAGTCCAGGAGTCCGGCCAAAGGTCATAGTCCGGCCATCCGGACACCCCCTAATCCAGGACTCCCTCAGGGACCCTCCGTAGACTCGTGCAACCGTTACCCTTTGTGGGTTGAAGTCTCCACCAACGTGGGTGTATGATAGCACCACCTATCGGAACCACGCCAAAAATCTCCGTGTCTTGAATTGCGTTTGCACATTCCAATCTCATCCCTTTACTTTCTTGCAAATTGCATGCTTTACTTTCCGCTGCTCATATACTCTTGCCATGCTTGCTTGAAATGTATTGTGGATGTTTAAAATTGTGTTAATCTCCAACCTCAACTTGAAGAACATAAAAGCTACTACATTTACTTGTTGAGGGTCTAATCACCCCCTCCCCCCTCTAGACACCTCTCTCGATCCTTTCAGTAGGTGATATTAGCTATTGTCTAGCTCATCGGTTCGTGCGAGCGGACCTGGTATCATGTCTAGGCTCTGGCCGTGGAGTTTATTAGTGATTCGTCAGAGGACCGGTTGGAGGGTACAATACAGTTACACCCAACAATAATGTGCACTACTGCTTTGGTATGAGCAACAGAGCCGGAGGATTCTGACGTAACATATCCACAATTCCATAGCCCGTCTCGAAACAGGCTGTCGCCCTGCTTTATATATAAAGCATCAACCGAACAAAGTACATGGCCGAACGATACAAGCTAGAGAGGTAACCCTCTTACAAAGTCGATCCCAGAATAAACGGATCGCCAATGGTACAGACAAAAAAGCATAGAAGGACCCAAGTACAATGCCACGCTACGCCCTATACACCTAAGCTCCATGACAACGCCCTCAGGAGGGATGCCTGTGCCAAGCGTCGTCGCTATCGAGTCCACAATGGACAAAGATTTTCACCCGGAACCCGGACGCGGATGTGAACACCACGACGAGGTCTTCAAGAAGAGAGTGGCGCCCTTGAGCGTCACCATCGTCGGCGCCAGAGCGCAGAGCTTTCGCCTGGTAGTTCTCGCGTGTCACCACGAGGTCTTCCAGAAGCATGACGTGCTCAAGTGCCCATATCCGGTTCGAGGCGCCCCCATAGAGACCGAAAGCACGCCCGAGCTACTTGCACCAAGCCTCTCGCCGCCCACACGACTAAGGGCATCTTCAATGGTTGTAAGATAGTTGTTGGTAGATTTTTCCACATAGGATATTTTATGATGTGTCATACGATAAATGAGGGAAGAGAGGAAGGTTGTATGTACATGAACCAACACCCCTTGCACAAGCTCCAATGTAGAATGAGAGAGCACCTTATTTATTAGCTCACATCCTATTGAGCAAACTAGATACAACTCATTGAAGTTGTTGTACATTAAGATGTTGGTTGATGACATGGCATATTTTACCAACAAGCTAACATACAAACTATTGAAGATGCCCTAACAATGCCACCACCACCGCTATGGGGCCCACTGGAAAGCCAACCATGCGGACCACCTTCCAGGCCGCCGCCCCGACATACATGCCATATCCCACGTTGTATAACGAGAAAAGAACAGGAAAAGGGACAGGGCATTTTGGTGCCCGCCAGATGGACTCGATATCGTGAGCGCTGCTTTCACTTTAGGGATCCATGAATTGATGGAAGACCGATTTTGTGGTGGCCCGTGGAAAATAGGTGTGTAGCAGAAATACGGTACCGCACAGTGCGATACGGTGGGATCACGAGAGGCAGCACCCCCCGATTTTGATTTCGTTAGTTGTTCACGTCTAGCTGGGGTTCTAGTCTGTGGCTCAGGAACGTTAGTTGTAAACGAGCCATGTTTTTTTTGCGTGAGCAATGGTATGATTTTTTTAGAGGAAAAGGGCTCGAACGCCCCGGTTCCATTGCAACAATGAAACCACCGAAACTATTATGTAAGGTTACAAGCACGCAGGGGAGAAACAGCAAAGTCGCTGCCCCAGCAAAATGAAAAACCACACAGTCTACACTCCCAGCAGGAGCAGAATTAAACAACGCAGGGAAGATCCCCCTATTACAGGGCTACAAATGTTTTCAGGGAAGGCACGCCCACGTCTTCAGAGCAAAAAGCCACCTCCGCAGTAAGGAGATCTTCCGCCGCACTGGTTCAGACCTAGCCAGGGTCTGGCCAGAGGAGAAGAGGTGGTGCTCGCGCCATATGCTCCATCTTTTGTACCAGGAGTCGACATCTCCTCTTGACTGCATCCGCACACCTGATCTCCCACAAAGTTAAAAAGGAAGCTGTTTTTAGCCACAAAACCTGCATACCAAGCCAGGGCACAGCATTAAAACAAATATCGTTGCGATATCTCCAGAGAGCCCACAAAATAGCTGCATGAAGCATAATGTCTGCAGCTTTGTTGTCATTACTCGCCCACCACTCTAGGAGCACGTCCGAGTTAAGCTCGACGTTGTCCCCCAGGGAACTAAATATCTCTCTCCAGAGTTCTCTCGCAACAACGCAATCAAAAAACAGATGATAGACCGATTCTGCTTCATTACAGAACAGGCATGTAGGATCAGCCACATGCTGTCTCTTCAGAAGATTATCTCTGGTGAGTAATTTGTTTCTCACAACCAACCAAAGGAAGATCTGAATCCTCTGAGGAACATTAGCTTTCCAAATCGATATAATGTTATCTGGGGCCACACCTCTAAAATTCACAAAATTATAATAGGATTTAACAGTGTATATCCCCTTAGGCTCCAAATCCCAAATGATAGTGTCATCACAATCATTTAAGTTCAGATCCTTGACAACACAAAAAATCTCATTCCAAGCAGCAAGCATGTTTGGCGAAAAACATCTTCTGAAATTGATTTTCAGAGACACGCCATCCCACACCTCACTGAATGAAACATTAGTGGTATTGGCAATATTATACAACTCCCAATAGCTAGTAGCAAGAGTAGCGTTACCAGTCCACCTGTCCTCCCAAAACCTAACACTCTTGCCATTACCCACCTTCCAGGAAATGCAAACTTCTGCAGCTTTTATAGGCCAAAGAATGCCCTTCCAGAGAGGGGAAGCACCACTATCAGGGCAAGCAAAAATGTTAGGATTGCAAGTATTATATTTAGCGTCAATAATTTGCTTCCAAATTTTACCATCATCGTTGAAATATCTCTTAGCCCACGAAGCTAGCAGGCTGAGGTTCATATCAGCTATATTAGGGATGCCCAAACCACCAAACTATTTTTTCAAGGCAATGTTACCCCAAGCAGCTAGGTGGTATTTATGATGGCCCTCATAATCATTGTTGGGGAACGTAGTAATTTCAAAAAAATTCCTACGTACACGCAAGATCATGGTGATGTCATAGGAACGAGAGGGGAGAGTGTTGTCCACGTACCCTCGTAGACCATAAGCGGAAGCGTTAGCACAACGCGGTTGATGTAGTCGTACGTCTTCACAATCTGACCGATCCAAGCACCGAACGTACGGCACCTCCGAGTTCAGCACACGTTCAGCTCGATGACGATCCCCGGGCTCTGATCCAGCAAAGCTTCGGGGATGAGTTCCGTCAGCACGACGGTGTGGTGACGATGATGATGCTCTACCGGCGCAGGGCTTCGCCTAAACTCCGCGACGATATGACCGAGGTGGAATATGGTGGGGGGGGCACCGCACACGGCTAAGGAACGATCCGTAGATCAACTTGTGTGTTATGGGGTGCCCCCTGCCCCCGTATATAAATGAGCAAGGGGGAGGAGGCGGCCGGCCAAGGGAGGGCGCGCCAGGGAGGAGTCCTACTCCCACCGGGAGTAGGACTCCCTCCTTTCCTAGTCCAACTAGGAGACCTTCCATGTAGTAGGAGTAGGAGAGAAGGAAAGGGAAGAGAGAAGGGAAGGAAGGAGGGGGTGCGGCCCCTCCCCCTAGTCCAATTCGGGCTAGGCCTTGGGGGGGGGCGCGGCCTGCCCTAGGCAGCCCCTCTCTCTTTCCCGTATGGCCCAATAAGGCCCAATACTTCTCCCGGCGAATTCCCGTAACTCTCCGGTACTCCGAAAAATACCCGAATCACTCGGAACCTTTCCGAACTCCGAATATAGTCGTCCAATATATCGATCTTTACGTCTCGACCATTTCGAGACTCCTCGTCATGTCCCCGATCTCATCTGGAACTCCGAACTCCTTCGGTACATCAAAACTCATAAACTCATAATATA
Source organism: Triticum aestivum (assembly GCF_018294505.1). Lineage (NCBI taxonomy): Eukaryota > Viridiplantae > Streptophyta > Magnoliopsida > Poales > Poaceae > Triticum > Triticum aestivum. Next base: position 648,319,324 of record NC_057795.1, on the reverse strand, counting down.
ACTGTCATCGAAACCTTAAGCGTGCGGACCCTATGGGTTCGAGAACTATGTAGACATGACCTAGAAATATTCTCGGTCAATAACAAATAGCGGAACCTGGATGCCCATATTGGTTCCTACATATTCTACGAAGATCTTTATCGGTCAAACTGCATAACAACATACGTTGTTCCCTTTGTCATCGGTATGTTACTTGCCCGAGATTTGATCGTCGGTATCCAATACCTAGTTCAATCTCGTTACCGGCAAGTCTCTTTACTCGTTACATAATGCATCATCCCGCAACTAACTCATTAGTCACATTGCTTGCAAGGCTTATAGTGATGTGCATTACCGAGAGGGCCCAGAGATACCTCTCCGACAATCGGAGTGACAAAACCTAATCTCGAAATACGCCAACCCAACATGTACCTTTGGAGACACCTGTAGTACTCCTTTATAATCACCAGTTACGTTGTGACGTTTGGTAGCACCCAAAGTGTTCCTCCGGTAAACGGGAGTTGCATAATCTCATAGTTACAGGAACATGTATAAGTCATGAAGAAAGCAATAGCAACATACTAAACGATCAAGTGCTAGGCTAACGGAATGGGTCATGTCAATCACATTATTCTCCTAATGATGTGATCTGATTAATCAAATGACAACACATGTCTATGGTTAGGAAACATAACCATCTTTGATTAATGAGCTAGTCAAGTAGAGGCATACTAGTGACTATATGTTTGTCTATGTATTCACACATGTATCATGTTTCCGGTTAATACAATTCTAGCATGAACAATAAACATTTATCATGAAATAAGGAAATAAATAATAACTTTATTATTGCCTCTAGGGCATATTTCCTTCAGTCTCCCACTTGCACTAGAGTCAATAATCTAGTTCACATCGCTATGTGATTTAACACCAATATTCACATCTGCATGTGATTAATACCCATAGTTCACATCATCATATGATCAACACCCAAAGGGTTTACTAGAGTCAATAATATAGTTCACATCGCTATGTGATTAACACCCAAAAGAGTACTAAGGTATGATCATGTTTTGCTCGTGAGAGAAGCTTAGTCAATGGGTCTGTCATATTCAGAGCCGTATGTATTTCGCAAATATTCTATGTCCACAATGCTCTGCACGGAGCTACTCTAGCTAATTGCTCCCACTTTCAATATGTATCCAGATTGAGACTTAGAGTCATCTGGATTGGTGTAAAAGCTTGCATCGTTGCAACTTTTACGACGGGCTCTTTTATCACCTCCATAATCGAGAAACATCTCCTTAGTCCTCACTAAGGATATTCTTGACCCATGTCCAGTGATCTACTTATTAGGTCAAAATTGTATTCCTTTCCCAAACACAGAGCAAGGTATACAATAGGTCTGGTTCACAGCATAGCATACTTTATAGAACCTATGACTGAGGCATAGGGAATGACTTCTCATTCTCTTTCTATTTTCTGCAATGGTCGGGTCTTGAGTCTTACTCAACTTCACACCTTGTAACACAGGCAAGAACTCCTTCTTTGACTGTTCCATTTTGAACTATTTCAAAATTTTATCAAGGTATGTACTCATCAAAAAATCTTATCAAGCGTCTTGATCTATCTATATAGATCTTGATGCTCAATGTGTAAGCAGCTTCACCGAGGTCTTGCTTTGAAAAACTCTTATTCAAGTATCCTTTCATGCTATCCAGAATTTCCATATCATTTCCAATTAACAATATGTCATCCACATATAATATTAGAAATGCTACAGAGCTCCCACACACTTTCTTGTAAATACAAGCTTCTTCAAAAGTCTGTATAAAACCATATGCTTTGATCAACTCATCAAAGCATATATTCCAACTCCGAGATGCTTGCACCAGTCCATAGATGGATCGCTGGAGCTTGCACAATTTGTTAGCACCTTTAGGATTGACAAAACCTTCTGGTTGCATCATATACAACTCTTCTTTAAGAAAACCATTAAGGAATGCAGTTTTGTTTATCCATTTGCCAGATTTCATAAAATGCGGCAATTGCTAACATGATTCAGATAGACTTAAGCATAGATACGAGTGAAAAACTCTCATCGTAGTCAACACCTTGAACTTGTCGAAAACCTTTTGCGACAATTCTAGCTTTGTAGATAGTAACACTATCAGCGTCCGTCTTCCTCTTGAAGATCCATTTAATCTCAATGTCTCGCCGATCATTGGGCAAGTCAATCAAAGTCCATACTTTGTTTTCATACATGGATCTTATCTCAGATCTCATGGCCTCAAGCCATTTTGCGGAATCTGGGCTCACCATCGCTTCTTCATAGTTCGTAGGTTCTTCATGGTCTAGTAACATAACTTCCAGAACAGGATTACCGTATCACTCTGGTGCGGATCTTACTCTGTAAGACCTACGAGGTTCTGTAGTAACTTAATCTGAAGTTTCATGATCATCATCATTAACTTCCTCACTAATTGGTGTAGTAGTCACAGGAACAGATTTCTGTGATGAACTACTTCCAAATGAGGGAGCAGGTACAGTTACCTCATCAAGTTCTACTTTCCTCCCACTCACTTCTTTCGAGAGAAACTCCTTCTCTAGAAAGGATCCATTCTTAGAAACGAATGTTTTGCCTTTGGATTTGTGATAGAAGGAGTACCCAACAGTTTCCTTTGGGTATTCTATGAAGACGCACTTCTCCGATTTGGGTTTGAGCTTATCAGGTTGAAAACCTTTTTCATATAAGCATCGCAACTCCAAACTTTAAGAAACGACAGCTTAGGTTTACTTCTAAACCATAGTTCATACGATGTCGTCTCAACGGATTTAGATGGTGCCCTTTTAACGTGAATGCAGCTGTCTCTAATGCATAACCCCAAAACGATAATGGTAAATCAGTAAGAGACATCATAGATCACACCATATCCAATAAAGTGCGGTTACGACGTTCGGACACACCATAACGTTGTGGTGTTCCAGGTGGCGTGAGCTGTGAAACTATTCCAAATTGTTTTAATTGAAGACCAAACTCGTAACTCAAATATTCGTCTCTGCGATCAGATCGCAGAAACTTTACTTTCTTGTTACGATGATTTTTCCACTTCACTCTGAAATTCTTTGAACCTTTCAACTATTTTAGACTTACAAGAAGATATACTTATATCTGCTCAAATCATCTCGTGAAGGTCAGAAAATAACGATACCCGCCACGAGCATCAACACTCATTGGACCGCATACATCGGTATGTATTATTTCCAATAAGTCACTAGCTCGTTTCATTGTTCCGGAGAACGGAGTTTTAGTGATCTTGCCCAAAAGGCACGGTTCGCAAGCATCAAATTATTCATAACCAAGTGATTCCGAAAATCCATATTTATGGAGTTTCTTCATGCGCTTTACACCGATATGACCCAAACGGCAGTGCCACAAATAAGTTGCACTATCATTATTAACTTTGCATCTTTTGGCATCAATATTATGAATATGTGTATCACTACGATCGAGATCCAACAAACTATTTTCATTGGGTGTATGACCATTAAAGGTTTTATTCATGTAAATAGAACAACAATTATTCTCTGACTTTAAATGAATAACCATATTGCAATAAACATGATCAAATCATATTCATGCTCAATGCAAACGCCAAATAATATTTATTTAGGTTTAACACTAATCCCAAAAGTATAGGGAGTGTGCGATGATGATCATATCAATCTTGGAACCACTTCCAACACACATCGTCACTTCACCCTCAACTAGTTTTTGTTTATTCTGTAACTCCTGTTTCGAGTTACTAATATTTAGCAACCGAACAAGTATCAAATACTCAGGGGCTACTATAAACACTAGTAAAGTATACATCAATAACATGTATATCAAATATACCCTTGTTCACTTTGCCATCCTTCTTATCCACCAAATATTCAGGGCATTTCCGCTTCTAGTGACCATTTCCTTTGCAGTATAATCACTCAGTTTCAGGCTTTGGTCCAACTTTGGGCTTCTTCGCGGGACTGACAACTTGCTTGTCATTCTACTTGAAGTTCCCTTTCTTTCCCTTTGCCCTTTTGTTGAAAATAGTGATCTTGTCAACCATCAACACTTGATGCTCTTTCTTGATTTCTACCTTCGTCGATTTCAACATCACGAAGATCTCGGGAATCATTTTCGTCATCCCTTGCATACTATAGTTCATCACGAAGTTCTAGTAACTTAGTGATGGTGACTAGAGAATTCTGTCAATCACTATCTTATCTGGAAGATTAACTCCCACTTGATTCAAGTGATTGAAGTACCCAGACAATCTGAGCACATGCTCACTAGTTGAGCGATTCTCCTCCATCTTTTAGCTATAGAACTTGTTGGAGACTTCATATCTCTCAACTCGGGTATTTGCTGGAAATATTAACTTCAATTCCTGGAACATCTCATATGGTCCATGACGTTCAAAACGTCTTTGAAGTCCCGATTCTAAGCCGTAAAGCATGGTGCACAAAACTATCAAGTAGTCATCATATTGAGCTAGCCAAACGTTCATAAGGTCTGCATCTGCTCCTGCAATAGGTCTGTCACCTAGCGGTGCATTAAGGACATAATTTTTCTGTGCAGCAATGAGGATAAACCTCAGATCACGGATCCAATCCACATCATTGCTACTAACATCTTTCAACACAATTTTCTCTAGGAACATATCAAAATAAACATAAGAAAGCAACAACGCAAGCTATTGATCTACAACATAATTTGCAAAATACTACCAGGACTAAGTTCATGATAAATTTAAGTTCAATTAATCATATTACTTAAGAACTCCCACTTAGACAGACATCTCTCTAGTCATCTAAGTGATTATGTGATCCAAATCAACTAAACCATGTCCGATCATCACGTGAGATGGAGTAGTTTTCAATGGTGATTCACACTTGGTCAAATCTGTAAAAATCCGGCTTAATCTATAGTCCCCAAGGGCCGGTTTAATCAAAATGAATGAGCCGGTCCTTCACATGCTTGTGTAGAATATAGTACTTGTGTAGTTTTAACAACAATATGCATTAGCCCCCCAAGTGCCAAGTATTTTTGCTTGCAAAGTGCTTGGGACTTACTCTCATGAACCGCCACTTAGATAGAATCCTTCGGTAGACATTAGCCCCCAAGTGCCAAGTATTCTTGCTTGCAAAGTGCTTGGGACTTAATATTGTTTGCTAATTTTCATGACTTTGACCTGGTAATTGTACAAGCCACCACAAGTCAACTGCAACTAGAACTGTCTGACCTGAAGAGCCGCCTGGAGGCACAGGAGACTGAAACCCAAAGAGCCAATTCCAAATTTGAATTCAGTGTTTCTGAACAAGAGAAATTGAAGGCCGACTTTGAAGTTGAGAAAAAGGCCTGGGCTGATGAAAAGACTGCCTTGACCCAACAAGTTGACAAAGCAGAGGTGGCTCTCGAAGAGGTGACCAATGAATTGTCCGGCTTAAAACACCATGTGTCTCAAATGGTCACAAAAATCTTTGGTAAGTCGCCCTACAAGTGTCAAATATTGAATCCTTCTGATAGTCATATGAATTGTCGCTAACTCACCTGATATTTATATGCAGGCCCCAGGAGCACACATCTTAACCAAGATATGCTGATAAAGCTAAAGGTGGTTTATACCACTAGTAGAAAAAGGGTCAAATGTGAAGCACATTAGTGCCGGTTTGTAAAAAACCGGCACTAATGTGATCAATAGTGCCGGTTCGTGGCTGCGATCAATAGTACCGGTTCGTGTTGAGCCTTTAGTACCGGTTCGTGCCACGAACCGGTACTAAAGGGGTAGTGGCAGGCTGGCGTCAGGCCGGGTCCCCACGAGCCCCTTTAGTACCGGTTTGTGTTACCAACCGGTACTAAAGGTCTAACCTATAGTACCGGTTCGTGCCACGAACCGGTACTAAAGGGGACAAGCCTTTAGTACCGGTTCGTGCCACGAACCGGTACTAAAGGGGCCAATTTTCAAACTCTACCCCC